>NW_006400190.1:496941-510603 GCF_000299155.1 Elephantulus edwardii | reverse complement strand
GCGGGGCCTGGATGGGAGGAGGGGCCGTGCAGGGAGGAGGTGGGTGGAGGCGGGGCCTGGATGGGAGGAGGGGCCGTGCAGGGAGGAGGTGGAGCATGTGGATGGAGGCGGGGCCTGGATGGGAGGAGGGGCCGTGCAGGGAGGAGGTGGGTGGAGGCGGGGCCTCGAGGGGAGGAGGAGGGACCATGAGGGAAGAAAGCAGAGCACACAGCGAGGTAGGCTGCCAAGAGAGGAGGTGGGGACAGGAGGAGGTATGGTTACATGCGAAGAGGGCAGGGCCTTGCAGGGAAAAGGTGGGGCACATGAGGGGGGCCGCAGCACAGGAAGAGATAGGATACAGAGAGCAGGGCCATGAATGGAGGTGGGGATGAGGAGGGCCTCACAGGATGGTGGGTAGCACAGGACGGAGGTGAGCAGGCAGGTCGGGCTGTGTGGGGAGCAGGTGGGCTACAAGCAGAGTCAGGGCACATGGAGGAGGGGATGTGGGCAGTTTTGTGGGCAGGGTGGTGGTTGGAGTGTCTTCTGTATGCCACCCTCCCTTCCACACACCCCTCCCCCAGACCAGAATGTTCCCATGCTCCTCTCTGTGGCCTTGGGGTTCCACTCCTCCCTAGAGAGCTCCCCTTGGGAGGCAGGCAGGACACTCACCGAGTGCACAGGTGGGCCCACTCCAGCCTGAGGGGCAGTGACACTCGAAGCCGGACGGCACTTCATGGCAGGAACCTCCATTGGCACAGGGATTGGAGGCGCAGGCATGCGCAGCTACAGGACCAGAGCGGGATGGTGGGTGGAAGACCTTGAGCAGCAGGGGTTGGGGCTGGGTGGATGCGGTCCAGTCCCCTCTCAGAGTCCCTTGTCCTGCCCTGGCTGCAGCTGCGTAGGCCAAGCCCTGGGCGTGGCAACCACACTAACAGCACATACCCCGCTCGCAGTTCTTCCCAGAGTAGCCGTCCGGGCAGGCGCAGTGGTATTGGTCCGGCTCTGCATTGATGCAGGTACCTCCATTGGTGCAGGGGTGATGGCTGCCGCAGTAGTTGAGGTCTAGGGGTAGTTGTGCAGAAGGTTAGGCCCTGCAAGCCTCCGTCCGGGCTGTGCACCGCTCGCCCTGGGTTCTGCCCCATGCACCCCCACACCTTTGTCACAGAGCAGGCCACCCCAGTTGATCTCGCAGGTGCACTGCCAGGGCTCCACGCAGCTGCCGTGCACACAGCCAGGGTACGGTACACACTCATCACAGAACCTCCCCTGCCAGCCGTATTTGCACCTGGAGAAGGGGAAGTGGTGAGGGCAGGGTATAGGACACCCACAGGAGCCAGGGCAGCGGCGTGGGCCTTTGAACTGGGAGGGCCCTGGGCCAAGCTCAGTGTCACGGGCATTTCCCAGCGCTGGCCGCACAACAGTGAGCTCCAGCTGTCCTGTCAGTCTTCCCCGAGCTATTTCGGGACTGAGTCCTGAACTGGGGCCCCAGGAGCAGGCGCCAGGAAAGGAAGGCCTTGACGGGACCCCAAGCATAATGTGCCAGCATGAAGTGGCCAGGTGTTGCCAGGGCTGACCCAGTCTGGAGAGGCCACAGGGCTTGGAAGGAGGAATCCTTGCCCTGTCCTGGTCTTTGCCTTGGGTAGTGTGTACCTTTACTCATAACTCACAGGCAGTAAGCTCCTCAACCAAGTCCTGTAATTGGACCGTTTCACAGATGAGGATATTGAGGCCTAAAGGCAGCCACAGCTCAGTCCTCCCCAAGGTCAGACATGAGGGGAAGGGGTCCTGGGCCCAGTACTCCAGCTGAACCTTAAGGTCTGGCCACAGACCCAGCCCTGCTCACGTTCTGACCAGAAACCTCACCACCAGCACCACCACCATCCCCCACCCCACCCCGAGGAAGTTCTTAAGTGAGAGAAGGCTGGCTGGCCACCTCAGGGTGCTGCCATATGGGAAGAGAGACTAGTGTCCCAGCAAGCCCCCTAGGCCCCCTAAACCCCGAGACCCCTTGCCCAGAACACATAGCCCCTGTGGGACAGAATGACGTCCAGGCTGCACGCATCACTTCCACGCCACCCCTGCCACGTGAGTTTATTTTTGTAAAAGGGAAAAGGCACGGCCCTTCCTGAGCCGTCTTCCCGCCGCACAGCCGTACTGAGAGTCCGTCCAGTTTACCAGGCTGGGTGTAGGGAAACCGAGGCTGCTGAGGTGGCACACGGTGCCTCACAACAGGGCAGTTTGATCCAGGGCAGTGTCTCCTCCACACCCTCCCTCCACAGGCCAGAGGGGAGACCAAGGCACAAAGAGAGCCCACGACACACCTTGGGCCACCAAACCACAGAGCCTGGCCCTGTAGAGCCCAAGGGTGTGCTAATAGCCCGGGTGGGGCGCCAAGCTGGTCACTTCCCCGGGTTCCCTGCAGGCGCTCCTGAGCAGGAAGGCAAGGCCATCTCCCCGACATCCGGCTGAAACTGGAGCCGTGCAGCAGCTGGGCTGCCCACTGGCCTGAGAGACGGGGGTCACTCACGCTTGCCAGGGCTGCCCACTCAGCCAGGGGACGGGGCTCATCTTGTTCACCTGGGCTGCCCACTGCGCCGAGGCCGGGGCCCACTCGTGTTCGGCTGGCCTTGGCCTCGGGGCTCCTAGCCTCTGTGCTCAGCCATGTGCTACAAGTGCAGACCAAGGGCCAGGGCCAGCCATGCAGCAGAGCCTGACACGTGCGCTGACACTGACACAGTGATTCAGTACTCAACTTCTAACTAAAAGATGAGTGGTGCAAGCCCACTTGCTTGGTGGTGCATGTCCTCTGAGATCATCGCCTGGAAATCTTGAGCCATCCTCGTCTGTCCTCTGGCATGGCTCCGCGCCAGAAGTGACCGGATGGCATGCAGCTTTGGATCCGGCCCCCAGAACGCTGGCCTGCCCACTCTTATCTCCACAGACGAGCCCCTCCTCTGCTTCTCTGCCTCCCAGGCCCCTCCTCCCCCTCCCTGTCTCCCGCCCCCCAAGGACCCTCTTCTCCCTCCTGTCACTGAAGAGTGGACATCCCCACCATCATCTGCACACCTGCCTCACCGTCCCCAGCCACTCCATGGACACCCCGAGTGGCCGTGACAGCCCACCGGGTGCGGGTCCTGGGGCTCAAGGGTCCTCACCTGCACTCGCCCGGCTGGCTGCAGCCCCCATGCAGCAGGTTACACCCTTGTTTGCACACAGCTGTGAACAGAGAAAGACACTGCTGAAGTCGGGACTCGGGGAAGCCCTGGCCTGCTGTGCAGTGCCATGCCGTGGCCCACCCTGAGCGAAGGCACTGCTGAACAAGCCCACTCCGACCTCAGCCGCCCTGATGGCGGCCACCCTCAGCCAGGCCATCGCGAGTGAGTGCACTGCTAACCGAGATCACTCTCAGCCAGGCCCCTCTGACCTGATGGCGCGGGCAAGGGCCACGTCCAGAGCAGGTGAGAGAGATGCTGAGTAAGGCCTACCAGGCGGACGTCCACGTGGCCCCTCACCTTCCTTGCACTCTTTGCCCATCCAGCCGTCCATGCAGGCCTTGTTGCCATACTGGTCACAGGTGTAATGGCCGAAGAAGTCGTTGCGCGGCCGGCAGAACTTGTTGCAGGTGGCACTGTAGTAGTTTTCGTCACAGCGTACACGAATCTGCAGCTCCAGGTGGGCCACGTGGCCACTGAAGTGCAAGCTCTTCCAGCGGTCCGCAGGGTTGATCATGCCCGCGTGTGACACCCGCTCTATCAGCAGCTCCTCTTGGGGCGGGGCAGGGGCAGGGAGTCAGCCTGTGGGAGACCTAGTCCACGCCGGGCACCACCCACACCAGGTACCACACGTGTCTGCTCAGCCCACACTTAAGCCCTGTCCATGCTGGGCCAAGCTCACACCTGCACTGCCCATGCCAGGCCCCTCCTCACACCAGGCCCTGCATGTTCCTACCCTGCCAATGTGTCCAGTCACTCCAGGCACTGCTCCAGTCCAGGTCACAACCACCTGAACATGCCCACTCCAGGACTTGTCTACTCCTAGAACCCCACCCACTCCTGGCCCCAGTTACTCCAGGACCCACATAGGCCCTATTCACTCTGGGCTCCCCTCACCAGGATTTGCCTACTCCAAGACTTGCCCATGACCCACCGACTCTGGCCCCCAAGGACTCATCCACCCCAGAACCTGTCCACTCAAGGTCCATGCCAGAATTAACCCACCCTAGGCTCACTTGGGGCTCACCACCTGGTATTTGCACAATACAAACTGCCAGACAGCTCTGGGGAGCACTGGACACACAGACACTAGCCAGGCAGCTCCAAAGTCTAGGGAATTCCCAGCTGCCAGTCCCCAGTTCCACATCCCCTTTCTTCATCCTTGTGCCAACCTCTCCTATGCCCACCGTTGTGACCACTACTGCCTCTAACTGAGCCTCTGGGTACTCTCTGCCTGGGCCCCCAACTGTGCCCCTCCTGTATCTATTGTGCCCACCACTGCCCCACCTGTGCCCACCACTGCCCCACCTGTGCCCCTACTGCTCCCACCTGTGCCCATGTCCACCACTGCTCCCACCTGTGTCCATTACTGCCCCAACTGTGCCCACCACTGCCCCACCTGTGCCCACCACTGCTCCACCTGTGCCCACCACTGCCCCACCTGTGCCCATCACTGCCCTTGGCTGTGCTCACTACTGCCCTCTGTGTCCACTGCTGACCCCATGTCTGTGCCCATCACTGCCCTTGATTATGCCCACCACTGTCACTAGCCTATGCCCACTGCTGTCTCCCAACTGTGTGCTGTTGGGCCAGTACTAACCCTTAGCACTCTTCCAGCCACCCTCCGCTCACAGTGCCCCTGCAGTCACTCCCAGAAGTGCCCACCAGTATCCTGTGGCCTCTGGCAGTCCAGGGCAAGCTTGGGCCCAAAAAAGCACAGCTCAGTTTCTGAGGGAAGTGCTGCTGGAGGGGGGGGCCTGTCCACCTGTGCGGTCCCAGGGCCAGATACTCACTGTCCACGTTCCTGAACCATTCCCCTCAGCCTCCCTGCCCTCACTGGAGTCCCTAGGAATGCAGAATGCTGGCCACTTCTCTGTGATTGCCTGCCAGACCCCACGTCTCCTTCTGGGAACACCTTCTACCCTGGGCACCTCTCTCCACCTCCTTCCCACTAACCCTCCACATCCCTTCAGCATGTGGATACTGGTGGATCCCAGGGTTCAGATAAGTTGGCTGTGTCCATGGCACCCATGGCCAAACCTGACCCACTGTACAGCACCTTCAGGAAGTCAGAATCCAAGCCTCTCTTCCCTCCTTCACAGCCACCTCCCAATCGAGACCCCCAGATTGCTTCACCCTGGCCCTAAGATCTGCCGTCCACACAGCTCCTGGGGCCTCAAGGGCCTGCCCTGACCTGAGGGTCCACCCTACACATCAGACTTGCTCCCTCAACATTTCTACAAGTTGTCCTCTGACTGAATTGAGTCCTGTGCATCAGAGGCTACTAACCCACCAGGTGCCTGCAGTCTACAAGCACCCCGAGGTGGTCCCCTCGGGGCCATGCTTCAGAGCAGGAATAGAAAGGAGACCACAACACTAGGGAGAGCCCCCCATTCCACTGTGGCTCTGACAGGCCCCAGAGGGCACATCTCACAGGAGACAATGCAGCGGCAAATCTCGAACCTGGCCGAGCGTCCTGGCAGCCAGGGCAAAAGGGGACACAGCACAGAGAAAACCTCCTCACAAGGTGTAGTTGGGGGTTGCCCATGGGGATCAGGGAACTGAGGCCGAGTGTCCCAGGGGCACCACCCCACCACACCAGGTCTGTACTCACCATCTGGGTTGGTGTCATTGTCCCAGTCCCAGGCCTCCACGATAAGAGTGAACGAACGCTGTGGACATGAGGAGGTCGATCAGACACCCAAGGCCGCACTCACCAGCTCGGCCCACGGACGGTGGGGCTGGCTGCCCTGGAGGCACCCTGAGGCTCGGGGCTTTGGCCGCTCTTTGCACATGAAGAAGGGTCCTCTTCCAGCCACGGACCCTCTTAATAGCTGAGGATCCCTTGACCCCATCCATGACGTGCCTTCCCACTCCACCCCCTCAGGGACGCACATTCGGCCGTGTGGGGTAAGCCAGCCCTGAGACAGGGAGGGACCAGGCAGCAGACACAACCAGAGACCATGGGGAATCCTGGACCTGCTGGGCAGCACAGGGTCCTGCTCCTAGCCCTCTGAGGGACAGTGATTCTGGTAAATCCCACTGGCCCTCAGCTGAGGTCACGCCCAGACACAGGCCTGCCAGCTGGCACTGGCCCAGAAGGCACTCAGCTCATGGTCCCAAATCCAGGAGGTGCAGAGAGGGTTGTATAGGGAGGCTCCCCACCCCCGAACATCTGGTCTTGTGCTCTAGGTAGTTGTGAAGGGGATGCCAGGAACATGTTGCCCTGGGCAACCACAGGGTGACCGGTCCAGCAATGACTTGAGCCAAGTGGTGTGGACCCTGCTGCTCAGACTGGTCAAGGTCTGTCATGTGCTTCACCCCCTCAACCCACCTGAAGGCACTGGTCAGCCCACACAGGGCCCCTGCCCAAGGACACCCCACGCCCAAGCAGCTTGCTGGAAACCACACCATTCTAGCCACCAGAACCCCACCCTGGCTCCCACTTTCAACAACTAGCCAGCATTCCTCTGTCCTGCCCAGGCCAGAACAGAACCTGTCACCACTACCAACAAGTTGCAGTCATACGGACCTTGACCCCGCACATGGCCCCCAGGGACTCCAGGGGTCTTTCCTTCCTCAGGCCAGAATGTACCATGCAGTTTACACACTCACCTCCCCACGTCTTCACTGATAAGCCCAGCTTCATACCCCATGTGCACATAGGGGGGACACGCCAGCTTCACACACCTTCACTCATCCATATCTACACTAGGGGTATCCCAGCCTCACACAACCTGACTACACGGTAACACCCAGCTTCACTTGCAGCACCTATGATGACACCACCACGTCACTCTCACTACGTACACAGAAGACCCAAGCAGCTCGTTAGACCATTCCTGGGGTGACCAGGAGTCGGTTCTCCCACCAGAATCAGACTAGCCTTGGGAGTAGTCTTTCCCCCAGCATTCACCACCACACTCAACCCACTCCTTTGCGGCCCCATGTCCATCCGGTCCCTGAGCCCGTCCCCCAGAGCATCCACCATCCCATCATGCTGTGGTCACATCTCCCCACAGCTCATGATCCCCTGGCTCTGTCCCTCAGTCTTCACAAGCAGCCCACCTCTCACCCACACTCGCCCACCATTCAGCTTCCCAGTCTGCCTCGGGGCAGAGGTGCTTGGGGAGCCAGGTACAGAGATCACAGAGCTGCACAGCCAACAGCCATCTGACAGGGCACAAGACAGTCTGAGGACAGGCCAGTGGGCATAAGGCCAGACGGTGTGCACAGCACTGGCTTTGTGGGGATAGCAGATGCCCAGGGAATAGCTAGTGGCTTGGGTGGCCAGGAGGGAATAGAGAGCATGGACTGAGGGCACCTAGAGGTCAGAGGCCACTACATAGGCTCAGGTGGCAAAGAGGACAGAATGGAAGCGGACAGCCACTGGAAGTGAGTGTGACACTGTTGTTCTGGCCACAGATGAGAGTGAACTCTCGGTGATCTGGGGATGGGAAGTGGGACCAGGAACCGCTCCAGGCCTGTCCACCACCAGGGCTCACCTGATGGGTTCTGGTCCAGGCAGAGTCCCACCACAGGGCAGTAGGCACCACACCTCCCTGCAGCCGTACCAGAGTCTGGGACTGGCTCCCCGGAAATCCCACGCCTGCCCTGCAGGTAGGGTTACCACCACCTTCCCCAGGGCAGGGGCTCTAGTTACCTCTCCACAAGCCCTGTGCCGCCCACCAGCTGGGCTCCTCTCACACCTGGAGAGCAGGATGTCACACAGCCGGAACTCGAGCTGACAGCGCGGGAGCCTGGTGTCCCACTGCCCCTGGGCCTCCACCCCCAGCCCCGTGGTCCTGTCTGAGGTCCATCTCCACACTCAGCCCCATGGTCCCAAGGTCTTTTCACAGACCCACTCCCCCCGGCCCCGTGGTCCTAAGGTCCATCTCCACCCCAAGCTCCGTGGTCCTGTCTAAAGTCGATCTCCACCCCCAGCCCTGTGGTCCTGTCTAAGGTCCATCTTCACCCCCAGCCCCATGGTCCTGTCTAATGTCCATCTCCACCCCCAGTCCCATGGTCCTGTCTAAGGTCCCCCTCTCCACCCCAGCCCCGTGGCCCCGTGCTCAGCCCGGTGGTCCTAAGGTCCATCTCCACCCCCAGCCCCGTGGTCCTGTCTAAGGTCCATCTCCATCCCTAGCCCCATGGTCCTGTCTAATGTCCATCTCCACCCCCAGCCCTGTGGTCCTGTCTGAGGTCTCCCCTCCACCCCCAGCCTCATGATCCTGTCTGATGTCTTCCTCCTGCCCCCCAGTTGCGTGGACCAGGGGGTGACAGGTCAGTGAGTGTGTGGAAAAGATGGGTGAGTGGAATAGTGGGGGTGATAGGGTAGTTGGTCAGTGGGGTGATGCATCAGTGGGTCTGTGGAAGTGATAGGACAGTGGGTGTGTGGGGTGATGGGTCAGCGGGTATGTGGGATGATGGAACAGGGGGTACGTGTGGTTATGGGGCAGTAGGAGTGATGGGGCAGTGGGTGTGTGGTTATGGGGCAGTGGGGGTCATGGGGCAGCGGGTGTGGTGGCCATGAGGGCAACGGGTCTGTAGGGATGGCAAGAAGGAGCTGGGAGAGCCTTAGAGAGGGGTGGGGCCAAAGAGGAGTCACAGTAGTGGCGAGGGAGGGGGTCTGGGGCTGGCTCAGACCCCACACCTATCTGGGTTCACCAGCAAGCAGAGGGCAGGGACCCCAGCTCTTTCCCAAACAACTGCTGAATGCTCCTCCCCACCCGCCAACCCAGCCCTGGGAGATCCAGTCAGGTGGAGGCCTCTGTCTTTGGAGCACATACCTCGTCCAGCAAATCACCCTGACTGTCTAGGCCCCTGCAGCCTCTTTGGCTTCTGACCACCTTCTCCCTAGCCCAGAACCTTAAGACTAGCCCAGAGTCCTTCCTCTGGAGATGTCCAGGACAGTGACTGAGGGGCACAGAAACCAGCTTTGCTGCCACAGCCTTGGGTGCCTGGAGGCCAGAGAGACTGCTGGACCTGCCCAGGGGCCTTGGCTCCGACCTGCTTGCAGGAGACCAGCCCCCACGGAGCACAGTGTTGGTGGCGCCAGCTCCAAGCAGATACAA
Source organism: Elephantulus edwardii (assembly GCF_000299155.1). NCBI lineage: Eukaryota > Metazoa > Chordata > Mammalia > Macroscelidea > Macroscelididae > Elephantulus > Elephantulus edwardii. The sequence goes on along the minus strand of NW_006400190.1, from coordinate 501,338 downwards.
TTCCTGAAACTCGAGCCTCAGAGGGCCCCACGACTCCACCATCGCCACCACCCTCACCTGCCTCTTCCCAGCGCACCACCTCCCAGGCTTTGGGGACACTGCTGCGAAGAGCAAAGCCCAGCGTCCCTAACCCTGCACACACTGTTTCCGGGACTGCCACAGTAAAGCCCAGTGACCACGGACTATGGCCATGCCCACCTCAATCTGGGCCAGTGGACAGGGACCTTGGCCCAGAGGGCAGGCACCCAGCTCAGATGACAGTTACTTGTTTAATGGATTGGGATCCTGGTTTAGGGAACAGAAATTCAGGCTTAGGGAACAGCTAAGTCAAGGATAGGGACTCTAGCTCAGGAGATAAGAGAGATCCCTACCCGGGTGGACAGCAACAGCCCAGGGCACAGGGACTCTGGTTCAGGAGTCAGAGACAGGCTCAGGAGGTTAAGAATCTCAGTTCCAGGATAGGGGTCCCCAGTTCATGGGGTATGAACGTGGTTTGGCCTTGAACCAGAAGATAAGGACCCCAGTTCAAGGAAGAAGGACCTGGAGTTAGAAAACAGAGACACTCAGGGGATGGGAATTCTCAGCTTAGTGGGCAGGGAATTATGACCTGATTTGGACCTGGAGTTGAGGCTCAGGGGCCCAGGCTCAGGGAACAGAGCCCCATTTCGGGCTGAAATCACCAAGTAGGGACTCAGTTCAAGTACTGATCTAGGAGTAAGATCTCTGACTCGGATGAAGGTGGCAGGGACCTCTGGTCAGGGGACAGACAGCTCTGGCTCAGACACAGGAACCCCCAGCTCAGGCCCAGAAAGAAACCTCGGTTTAGGGCTGGGCACAGACCCCACTTCCTTCCTACCCTGAAATCTCATGCCAGCCTCAGCCTAGCCCATGGCCCCTCCCCTGCACTGGCTGGCCCCATCCAGTCACCCAGGGCACCCAGTGCCAGAGCCAAAGACCTTCCACAGTCCCCATCGGTCAGGTCCCCCACAACCTCGGGATAAAGCCCCAGTCCACTTCCAAATCCACTGGCCACATGGGGCTTCTCCCTGCCTCCAAGGGCCCCAGTGGCCCACCTCACCCCCATATCAAAGTCTTCAGCAAGTCTCATGTTTAGACAGTTGGGGGATATAAAGTGGGGTTCGAGGTGGGGTCAGGGAGGGTCACAGAGGGTGAGGTTGGGGAGGGGTACAATGTGAAGTTAGGAGTGGTACAGGTGGGGTTACAGAGTGGATGGGGCCTGGGAGGGGTACAGGGTGTGAGAGTGGAGGGGTACAGGGTAGGTTCAGGAGGGGGTACATGGTGTGACTAGGGGTATAGGATGGGGTGGGGAAGGTATGGGGTGGAGAAGTGAAGGAATATAAGGTGGGAGAGTGGAGGGGCACAAGGTGGGATCAGGAAGGGTAGAGAGTGGATCTAGGGAGGGGTACAGGGTGGGGTTAGGAAGGATATAGGGTCTAATTAGTGAAGGGTACAAAACAGCAGAGTGGAGGGGTACATATATGGTACAAAAGGAATACAAGGTGGGGTGGGAAGGGATACACCATGGATTTAGGGAGGGAATGTGGGGTGGGGGGGGAGGGGTACAGGATGCAGTGGGGAAGGGTACTGGGTGGGGTGTGGTACAGAGTGGGGTGGGGAGGAGAGGGGTACAGGGGGTGAGAGGTATACTGGGTAGGGTTAGTGAAGGTGGTAGGGAGGGGTACAGGTGGTGAGGAGGGGTACACGGTGGGGTGGGGAAGCATAAAGGGTGGTGTGGGGAGGGGTACTGAGTGGCGTGAGCAGGGGTGTGGGGGTGGGAGGAGTACAGGGTGGGATTAGGGAGGGGTACAGCGTAATTTGGAGGAGTACTAGGTGGGGTAGGGAGGGGTACAGGGGCGTGAGAGGTGTGCTGGAAGGGGGTGGGGGTATGGGGTGTGGTAGGGAGGGGTACAGGGGGTTCTGGTGTGCAGGGTGAGGTCAGGAATGGTACAGGGTGAGGTCAGGAAGAGGTCATGGTAGAGTCAGGGTGGGCTACAGAATAGGGTATAGAGGAGGTTAAGAGTGAGGTGAAGAGTGGGGTTCAGAGAGGTGTATGATGTGGACATAACCTGACCTAAGTCCTAGCAGATTCCTCTTAACCACCTGGCCGGGTCCCCAATGCTGAACCTTCCACCAAGATCCCCTCAAGGGGTAAAAGTCACAGAGCAAGGCCCCCAGCAGCTGGGAGAGCAGATCATGGGGTCTCCACTCCAGAAAGACGCAGGAGGCTTGCAGAATTGGAAGGTGCCGGGTGGGGTGGGGGCAGGGCTGGGCAGGGCCACCCACACCAGAGACCCTAGTGGAGGGCAGGACACAGAGGGCGTGATGTCCCATAAATCACACCAGGGCACTTTATCGGCCACCCTGGGGTATCCTTTCCCTGAGGACCTGCTCAACCTTGAGAATTCCACTATCCCCTCAGCGACCTTGACTACCTGAGGGGAACAGGGCACTGGGGGCTAGCTGAGCCTGCCACACTGCACAAACCCCAAAGAAAACAGCCAAGACCTCAGTCCCAGCACCGTCAGGATGGGGACACTCATGTCTCTCAGCTCCACCTCAACTCTCCATCCGTGCCCCCCACACACTGCAGCAACCCCTGAAGCAAAGGTGCTCCCACAGAGACAAGGCTGCCTACTAGATGCCCCAGGCCCAGGCCCACACTTGGGCAGCTAGAACGTGGTCAGGCCAGGAACTGGCCCCTTCTGAGTTCCAGTTAGTTCCTGTGGTCCCAAACCCTTCACCAACCTCCCCCAGCCACCAACCCAGGGTGTCCCTACCATCTGGGGACCATGAGGTCAGAAAGGAAGGCCACACACAGCCTACTTCACAGACGTTCCTGGTCAGCATTGCACACCACAGTCACCAAGGCCCACGAGGTCAGGTCAAAGTAAGGAGGGCCAGAGGAGCAGCGATCAGGGACCTGGAGGACCCAGCCAAGCCCCATCTCCCAGTGTCCACCTCTTCCCCAGGGGCCACTCTTCTACCACCACCATCCTCCAGTTCTCCTCCCATCACCCCCTGTGGGGACCCCAGAAACACAGATCATCCTGGACTGGGGCATATCTGTCCTTCCACCTACAGGCCAGTCCTAGGGTAAACTAGACACTGATGCTACCATCTCCACATCCAAGGCAACTGCAGGACGGACACCAAGTGGTCCTCCAGGCCACCTCTCTGGAGCACTATCTAGGGGACGGCCACCTGGTCTGGTCTCCCTACTGCACTGGAGGCCTCGGCCTGGAGAGGGAAGTAGGGAAGCTGGCTGGGAACCTGCGCCCAGAGGCCTGAGGGCACAGGACCTGCCCCGTCCTGCCCGCCGCCAGCCGGCCAGCAGAGCGAGGACCACAGGGACACGCGCCGGCCCGCCGCATTCCTCCTGGCTGCCCTGCCTCCCCGCCCACAGCTGCCAACTTGAGCAGAAAACACATCCTCAGGTAGCGATTTGGAGCCGGGCTGGCACGGGCCCAGGCCCAGATGACAGGCTGCCGGCTCTGCACAGACCTGCCCGTTCTAGTGTGGGGGCGCACGGCTGGGTGGATCCAACCGCCCAAGGCTGCCCTCCCATGCCTGCCTGTCCCAGCTGGGCTCTCTACCCCAGGGAGGGCCAGGTTCATGCGGGACAGGCCAGGAACAGAGGGGACAGAGCAAGGATGGACCGCAAAGGAACCCAGCCCATCAGCGTGGCCTGGGGGACTCCAGCAGGGTGGGCTCTACTGACCCAACCTGGAGCCAGGCCCCAGTCCCTTGGCTGAGGACCAGAAATTCAAAGGGACACTCCTGATGCCAACCTCTGGCCGTGTGTGCCAGAAAGCTGCTTCCACTCAATGCCCTGAAGGCCTCTCCTGGCCCATCCAGCAGTTCAGCCTCCATCTTGGGGTCCTACTTCGCAGGGCCACCTCCCAAGCCTCTCTGCCCCCAAGTCCAGTCCTACAATCCACCCAGCCACGGAAGCCCAAGGGACGTGGCCCCACTTGGCCTGCTTTGGGGCTGGATCACAGCGCTGAGTTCTGGATCAGAAGTCCTCCCGGGCTGCGTTCTCTCAGCAAGTCTGGCCTGAGGCACCAACCAGACCGGCCACCCTCATACAAGGAGATAGCCGGTCTCCTTAACTCAATCCCCTTCCCAGAAAAAAACAAACAGGACAGCCAATAAACCGAATACAGCCATCACGGGGGGGGGGTGCGCAAGCTGGGTCGGGTGGGAGCAATGCAATAACTGAAGACCGAGGCCCTGAATTTTTTCTCCTGGGGTCATCGCCTGTCTTAAACTTCTGCCAACACAGAGAGAGACACACACACAGAGAGAGAGAGAGAAACAGAGAGACAGAGACAGACAGAGACACCCCCCTCTCCCAGGTTCTTCCTAGTCCAGGACCT
>NW_006400190.1:495910-496449 GCF_000299155.1 Elephantulus edwardii | reverse complement strand
CCGCGCAGATCCGGCCCCGCGGCCACCGAGGGTGTCAGCGGCGAGGGGCACGCACCCGAGCCCGGGCCCTGGACAACGCGTGCAGCCGCCAGCGCGGGGAGAGGGTTGGTCGGAGGAGGGAGGCGCACACGTACCGGCCAGGCGAACTGGAAAGGGATGACAACGAGGCCCGGGTCGTGATCGCTGCCGGCCCGCGCTCGCGTCCGCGCCCGGTCCCCCGCGGGCGACAGGTAGAAGGAATTGCCGCCTAGCACGGGCGTGGCGCCGTGGCCGTAGCTGCAGGGCCCCGTGGGCGTCACCTTGGCCTGGTACTCCTTCAGGCACACGCGCACGTACGTGTCGCACTCGTCGTGGCCGCAGCTCCCCGCGCGCGTCGTCCGGCCGTCGCCGTCACAGCAGGCGCCGCTCAGCAGCTCCCCGTTCACGTTCCGCAGCGCGCTCAGCTGCAGCTCGAAATAGCCCATGGGCCGCGCCGCCTAAAAATAAGGCAGCGGGAGCGGCGGGAGGCGCGGGCCGGGGTCGCGGCGGCAGCGGGCTCG
>NW_006400190.1:454147-495345 GCF_000299155.1 Elephantulus edwardii | reverse complement strand
CTGCGCGCCCGCGCTCCCGGCGCCCGCAGCCAACAAGTTCGGGACGAGACTGACAGCTCGCTCGCCCATTCGTCACCCGCGTACCTGCATATGCATGAGGGGGCGGGGCCGCGCCGCGGGTGGGGGGGTGCCGGGGGCTCCCGGGGCTTTAAAGGCGGCGGAGGGCGCCGCCTCCCAGCGCCCGGTTGGGCGCGCGCCGCCCGCGCCTCCTCCCAGGGGTCAGCGCGGGCAGCCGGCTGGACTGAGCCACGGCGCCTGGCCACCGGGTGCGCTCGGCACCTCTGCTCCAAGCTGCACGGGGTCCGAAGCCGGGGGTGGGGTGACCCGGAGATGTCCGCCGCGCGCTCCAACATCAGTGCGCCACCGCCGCGCTCGCAACTGTCCTCGAAGGGCTGTCGCCTCCCTCGCAAATCGGAACGCCAGTCCCCCGGCAGGATGGCGCGGCCACGGACCCGAGCTGGGCCCAGCCCCCACTGCGCGCCCCCATCGCGGCGCCCGCGCCGCCCGTGCCGCCGCCATGACAGCCGCAGGGGGCGCTGCTGGCCGCCCACGCCCCCTCCCAGCCGGTCCGCTAATGCTCCTGTGCGCCCGGGGTGCGTCCGCCTGGGCGCTGGCCTGGGCGCTGGCGGTGGACAGCCAGGCTGGCATCCGGGCTGGAGCAGGCAGAAGGACAAAGGCCAAGCTACCCTGGCCCGTTCCACAGGGACTCCTGCTACCTGGTCGCCAGCTCCATGTTTCAGCTCTCCACCACCACCTGGTTATCCTCCATTTCCTGGATGGGGTCCTATCTAGAGATGGGGATGGCCTTGGGTTCCTGTGGTCCAGATAGGTGTAGAGGGGTCACCGTCTCATCAACTGGGCCATCCTGTCGCCCTGATTCCTTGGGGCCTGGCCTGGGAGCCGGGCTGCAGCCCTGTGAGGCAAGTAGTCGCCATCACAGGGTAAAGGCGGGGCGTCTCAGCCCACAGGAGGGTCACGGAGCTTTTAAAAGAATGACTACTGGCCTGGGGCGTGGCCTTGGGGGTCAGAGAAGCCCCCCTCACTAGGGCAGTTTTGAACACAGGCCAAGTCCACCCTGGGAATGGTCCCACCTGGCTCAGTCAGCCCCCCTTCAGGATCAAGACTGTAGGAGGGGGGCCCAGACTCTGCACCCCACAGTGGCTCTGATATAACATTAGAAATGCCCACTTCCATCTAAGCCCCACTAGCAGAAACGCAGGGAGCGAGGTGAAGGCAGGATACGAGCCAGGCACACCACACATAGCACCCCCACCAAATAAAGACACTCCAGCCGGTGCCAAGGCCCCCAATGCTTCCTCCTCCCACAGATGACAGGGCCATGGGGCAGGGGACTGGCAATAAAGCTGCGGGCTAGCTGCAGTGTCAGGCAGGTACTGAGAGAGGTCTCCCTCACCCCCTGCTCTAAGCCCAGGCCCTACCTCTGTCCACCCAATTGTAGCCTCTACGCCCACCCACCAGGGAAGTGCATTCAGCAAAACTGTGAACATGCAGCCACAGCCCCAGGGCATCCAGCCCAGAGGTGAACAGAGGACCTGCACGATGGGCAGATGTGAGGAGGGCTCTGCTGAGGCCCGAGGAAAGGGCAAGTTGGCCAGGGGAGGCCCACCCTCAGCAGAGGTCATGTGCTCAAGCCCCAGGCCAGTGGAGGGTAAGGGGCACAGAGGAGACGGGCAGGCAGGAGGTGACAGGGGAGTAGTCACAGGACCTGACTGCTGCAGGACCACAGGATGAGGAAGGGCTGGGTGGGGCTCTGTTGCTGTGCAGGGAGAGGGGCTGATGTTGGACTCTCCCGGGGGCATGGCTAAAAGGGGGACGCAGCAGAGATGGGACCCTCATAACTGCACCCACCCTGCCTGCTCCTCCTTCCTCTGGTTCCTGCCCCAGGAATGACCCAGCAGACAGGTCTGACTGACGACAGCAGGCTCTGAGCTGTGTAGGATGCAGGCACTCAGCAGTGATGGACACCCCAGCTCCAGACCCAGTGCCCTCCCTCAGGGCCTCGTCCCATCTACTGCCCCCGTCCTTTAGGAGTCAGGCTGGGGCCCCTTGGCCCAGGTCAGCTGGGTGGGCAGCAGGGCAGCAGCCAGAAGACCATGGACACTGCACCTGCCAAGCAGGCTTCCTGTGTCCCTGTCCAGGATGCCCCCTCCTGCCTGCCATGGCCACACCCAAGCCTGATGGGGCTCAAGGTCAGGAAGGTGGCCACACCTGTCCAGGGAAGAAGGTAAACCCTGGGCCTCATCCTTCCTGGGGCCCTTCAATGAAGGGACTTCTTTAGCCAGCTCCATGGGGACCCATGTGTGTCTCTCCTAAAAGGATCAGTGGATGGATGTCTCTGGCCTTTGTGCCCTGGTGCTGAGTGCCAGGAGGGTTGGGCTTCTCTCAGGAAGACCCCCCCCCAGGTCAAAGAACCCCTTAGCTTCCATCTGGCTGGGGGCTGCCATTCAGCCCCCCTAACCAGGGAAGGGGTTATTTGGGATGGGTGCTCAGCCCTTACTGGACAAGGCACAGGGCAAGGCCATGCTAGCCAGGGGCCTCCAGTCCCTGGGGGGACTCCTGGGCACCAGACTGGGGGGCAGCCTGTCTGGGTGTGGACAGGGCCAGCTGAGCTCAGGAGTGAGCTGTTTCCGCCCTGTCCTCCGGGGCTAAATATAGAGGCAAGGGGGGGGAGTTTCCGGTTACATCCCCCCCAAGTGCCGGGAATCGATGCCAGCTCCATTAGTCGGGCGGTGATGGTGCCTGACCTTCCCCATCCGCTGACGAGCAGAGGAGACTGGACTGGTCCCAGGTCCAGGTGCTCTGTCCACTCCTAGCAGTATGGAGCCAGCACCCAGCCCCCTTCCCAGGGTTTCTGATGGTGGGTGTCTGGAGGCTGGCCTGTGATAGAGGCAGGCTTGGCTGCTCCAAGCCTGTAACTGATCCCCAGGACCACACTACAGCCCAGCCCACCCTGGGGCACTTACACACCTTTGTGAGGGCCCCTTTCCCCAGTGGCCACCACTCCCAGGAAGGGGCTCCCAGGAGGCTTCACCTGGCTCCAGCAGCATTTGCATACAGGTGGTGGTGCTTGAGTGGTGCCTCTGGGGCAGCCTGACTGCTGGCCAGGCCACCTCAGCAGCCTCCAGGCTGGGGAGGGAGGGCCCTGGGGGTCTGTGTGGGTTCTAGCAGCACACAGAGGTTGGGCCACCAGGGCAGGAGGCCTCAGCCTCGTGTGGGTGCCTCCTGATGGGGGTCTGAGCCGCAGATAAAGGTGGGAACAGCCTTAGCGGCCACCATTGTACTGTGGGGACACTGGGTTCAGAGCACAAGTTAAGGGCGCAGCAATGCTCCTGATCACTCTGAAGCCAGCTCTACTGATACCTCTCCTCCTCAGGGTCAATGAGCCTGGTCCCAGCTGACCCTGCCTCCCCAAGAAGTCAACCAGAGGGCTTGAGGACTCTGAGAAGTTCCTGACCCCAAGCCAGGCCCCATCACCAGCACACTGGTCCCACGGGGCATCGAGTGGGCTGTGGCCACCTACCTCCTCACAGCCCCGTGCACATGGGCACAGGTTTTACTGGATGTCTGACCACCCTAGGAAGTGGTGTCTGGGGACTCAGAGAGCATGACTATCAGGCACTGGGCCCCAGCCGCCTTAGGGCCCCAATGGACACAGCACTGGAGCCTCACCCCATGCCCAGGGCCCAGCCGGCCAGATACTGCAGCTGTGTGGGCAGAGGACCCTCCAGCCTGTCCCTGGACAGAGAGCCCTCCACGCTCCCCCTGGAGCCCACAATCCTTCCCTCTTGCTGGGCCTGCTCAGTCACCACACTGAGGCCAGTTTGTCCCACAGTCCAGTGACCAGCAGGCCAGGCCTGTCCTGTGCCATTCTCAAGCACATGTCTAGGCTCTGGCCCCCACATCCTCTGGTCTGACTTGAAAAAAGTGGGCCTTCCTGAGGGCACTGTCGGGGCCTCCTCCTCAGGCCCATCTAAGCAAGACCTATTGTCCTCGCCGTCCAGGTCACACTGTTCAGGCCAGTAGGCAGACACTGGGGCTGTACAACCTTTATTGTCTGCAGGGGACTGGGCATGTGCCCAAAGCCCAGAGCATCACTGGGCATTTGGGCCAGGACCCACTCGGTTGAGAAGCCAGGAGATACCAAAGATGACACCGAGGGTCTTAGGGACATCTGGGTCATCTGCGAAGGCCTGGGCGCTGTCCAGAGGCAGGTGTACGACGTCTATGATCTCACCCTCTTCTACCAGGCCCCCGCCTGGGCCACCATGCTGGGCATCAGTCACCTCTGCATAGAACATGGTCTGCTTGGAGCTGGTCAGCCCCACACCAGACCTGCAGGACAAGACAGCATCTACTCAGCACAGGCCGCAGCCAGAGCACCCTCCCCATCTCCTGTCCACCTCTGCACTGCCCTCCCAGCCCTGAGGTAGGCAGGATCCTAAAATGCCCCAGGTCCCCACCCTGATAGTCTTCCCAGAATCCTCTTCCCTTCTGGTAGGGGGAGCACCTGGGGGATGATGAGAAACCCCTCCCACCATCGAATAACATCACACAAAGTGGAAGCAATTTGACAGCAAGGGCTAATCATTTGATATTGAGTTAACCCAGAGGCCTATTGTGGATGGGCCTGTCATAAGCAAGTCCTCAGGAAAGATCTAGTCAGAGGGCGGCAGGCTTCTTTAAGCAGACACTGCAAACAGCCACGTTCAGAGGGAGGCTGTGAGAGGCAGCGGCAAGAACCCCGAGTTCCAAGCTGCACAAAGGAAGGCCCCAGACCTGTCCCATAGCCTGTGGTTGGAGGACCTAGAGTCTCAATCAAGCCCACAGCCCCTCATCCTAATCTTCAAACCCCAAGAACCAGGACAGCCAGCATATGCTTTCTCAAATCACCAAGTTCATAACCATTTGCTGCCTGGGACAGTGGCCAGATGCGAACTGTGCATCTGTGCTAAGGCCAGACTCCCTCCCTCAACAGTGGGAGCAGGGCAGCCCGAGGCCTGGCACAGGCTGGCCAGTGAGTTCGCCCCCAGACACAGGTTCCCAGCTGGAGGAAGGGTATGTGCCCAGGTGGCCAAGCAGGGGACGAGTGGGGAGGGGGTGGCGAGATCCCTGAGCTGGCTGCAAAAAGGTGTGAGGGAGACCCCTTTTCCAGTGGAAAGCGGCTTAAGGAGCAGGAGGACAATAGGTCCAAGCTGGCAGAATGGAAGAGGGAAGTGTCCGGGGGTCCGGGTGGGATTTTGAAGAGTGATGGCCAGGTGTGGGTTTGGAGAGAAGGGGACATGAAGGGCACCCAGGGAAATGTCCAGGTAGGGTCGCCCAGAAGGCTGGCTGTCTCAGAGATGTGCCGAGCCTAAAGCAGGAGAGATAGCACCCCCCAGCCACATGCCCAGGCCTTTCCACCCAAGCGATCTGACCCCAGCTGCTTCCTCCACTGCCTGCAGCCCCTTCTTGCCCGCTGACCCCTTCCTGATGACCTGTTTCCTGTGGCGACCCTGGCTGAAGCCTTTGATGCTGTGGCGGTCTGTGAGCCTTCCAGGACCGGCTTCCGGTACCTCGTGGAGAATGGTCTGGCCTTGAGCTCAGGCCAAGTAGGACATGTCTAGCTGGGCGCCAGACACTGCCCCCTCCCCAAGCCAAGTCACAACCTTAGCTCAAGTACATGTTCAGCTGGTGGCTCTTGGATAACACCTTTAGCCTCCTGATCTTGTCACCTGACGTAACAGGTAAGTAGCCTGGCTGGGGTCACCTGTCAGTCTGCTGCCCACTCTCCTCCTCCAACAGGCTGCCTGCTGCTTGGACCCCTCCATGGCTCCCTAGGGCCCTCAAAAGGGCCATGGCCCGGGACCCTGCCCACACAACTGCTCCTTCAGCTGCTTGGCCACGTGGCCCCAGCGTCTGGCTCGTGTCCTTCTGTCAGTACTCGGCTCAGGCCCACCTCCTCCACAAAGACCCTCCACAGAGCCAACCACACGTTACACCCTGATGCCTCAGCGCCCATGGAGAAATGGGGTCTCTGAGCCTCACTCACTGCACAAGACATTCAGCATCCAGGTGAACACTCTGCATTTTCAGGGGCCTGAGGTCATCCCGGGCCCTCCACACCAGGCACACCCCAGCAAGACCCTGCACTGAGAGACCCCAGGCTGGGCAGTGAGAGGTGGGCAGAAGGGCCAGGCCAGCCCAGCACAGCAGTGAGGGCCAGGTGTGTCTGGAGCCCATGCTCACCTGAGTCAAGAATCAGTAACTGGAGCCCAGTAGCCCAGGCACGGGAACAACACTGCAGAGAGCTGAGTACAGTGAGCACCTCTGTCCTGGGAAGGTGGCCCCAGCCAGGGGGGTCTAAGGGGAGTATACCTGGGCTCTGGTGGGGCTGTTACCTAAACCTGGTTCCCTAAACACACACACAAACGTGCGCAGACCTGCCTGGCTGGGGCTCAGCCCCCTGCCTGCACCCCAAGACCAATGTAACTCACCCCACCCCCAGTGCCCTGTGTTTAATCCCACAGGAAGTGGAGGCACCTGTCAGCAGCAGCTGCCACTCAGAAGGGCCCCACGTTGCTGGGGGTTGCAGGGTGGGGTGCAGGCCCGCACGCTCCAGAATGAGCGTCTCCAGAATGAGCATTAGGAGCCCCAATTCCACCTTGGCTTCTTTCCAGCCCTCCAGAACTGCTTGCCTTTGTCCACTGCCTCCCTAGAAACCCATCCCACCCCCTGGCCCTCACTGACTAGCCCTGCGCCCTCACTCACCTGTACGTGGCAATTCGGCGCAGGTCAGAGGGGGCCAGCTGGTAGCCACACTCTTCCCAGGCCTCCTTACAGGCCACCTCCTCCAGCGAGAGCCCGAGCTGGTCCACCAGGCCCGCACACAGCTCGTATGTCACCCCCACTGAGCCAGGCAAGGCTGGCTGCAGCCCCTGGGGTGTGTCCTTGTCACCAACAGCCAGGGACCCCGGGAAGCAGCGTTCCACTTCACCTGCATACACAGCTGGGGGGAAGGGAACAGCCAGACCATGTGACCTGGCCAGGTCAGCCCCCTCCAGAGACCACAGCTTCCCCCTTGCCCCTCCTCACATCTGTGCTCAGACCTTGAGGTCCACTGAGGCCTGTATGAGCCGACAGTGACCACTGGCCTGCCATGTTGCACCCCAAAACCTCACCTGGCCGAAACTGCTTCACCAGCACCAGGGTCCTTCTGGTCACATTGAACATGAGGATGGCCACACTGTGGGAGAGGGGCACCAGCTCAGCACAGGCACTACCCGCTCCTGGCACCCCGCTTCAGCCTGTGGGGCTCCCTATTCCTCATTACTTAGGAAAGGTCAGCTCTTGCTCTGAGGGAGACTGAGGCCCGGGCAGGGCCAGGACTCAGCTCGGTGACAGGTTGGGAGCTGAGCCTGGTGACTGATGGGACAGGTGGCACTTCCTGGGCAGGTGCTCAACTGACACGTCCTGGAGCCACACAAGTCCAGTTTTGACCTGATGCCAGGCAGAGGACCTGGGACAGCTAACTCCCAGGGGTCTGCCCACTGCATGGCCATGCACAACCTAGAGGACTCAGGGCTGACCCCTCAGGGACCCCGAACCCCTGGAGGTCTGGAAGGCAAGAGCGACTGGGGTCAGGGGTCCCCCTTGCAGGTCCCACTACCCCGACCCTCACCTGTCATGTGTCTTCATGAAGTCCCATGACTTCTGGGTGCCATTCTGAAAGGGACAAGGCAGTGATCAGGGTGGGCATTGGCCAGGTGGGCAGATTCAGGTAGGACAGTGGTCATGAAGGGCAGTGATTAGGGAGGACAGCGGTCAGCAAAGGCAGTGGTCAGGGTGGGCTGCAAACAGGCACAGGCGCCATGGAGCAGCAACTAGTGTAGCGCACAGAGTGCTTGAGGAGCTGGGCCCACGGGAGCCAGGAGGGGCATCAGATGGGGTATCCTCAGGCTGGATCCCTGAGGGCAGAGTACCTGCCTCTACATCTCTGGAGAGGCACAGCTGATGTCCGGGGCAAAAGACAAAAAGGCACCCTAGGACCTTCTCCCAGCACCTTGTGCAGGACCGCAAAGGTGTGGCTGTCACTGTGTTGAAAGGTCCACAGTCAGGCGCCCTGGCCAGCCCTCAGGTGTGTGTGTCCCCCCACCCCAGTTTTCTCAGTGGTGGGAACTACTTCAGCCCATGAACTGGACCCACGTGCACCTCCTGCCCTCACAGGGCACAGATGGCACCCAGGGGGCAAAGAGGAAAATCCAGGCCAGGGAATGCCCTCTAAGGGCAACCGGGACAGATGACAATGGGCTGCAGCAGGTAGTAGCCAGAGGGGCCTGGAATCCCACTGACTGAGCACTGCTGGGTGACCAGGCACCATCCTAGAGGTCACTGGCTCACTGAGGCCAGGTTCAGAACTGCTACAGGTAGAGTTCATTCTGCTCGGCCACACTCTTGTCCTGAGGGACTTAACTGCTGATGAGGCTAGAGCTGGGCCAGGTCTCCCTAGGGTCCCAGTCCTGTGTGGGGTGGGGTCAGGGGGGGGCCTTCAGCGTCTATCAGCCCATCTGTTACCCAGTCACGTGGACAGCCCCAGGCTGTGGCAAGCTGGCCCCACCCTGGGCTCTGTTCTGAGTGGAAGAGGGACTAGGCTCTGGGCATCTGGACCCGAGAACAGTAGAAAGTAGGCTGGGAGACCCAGCAGGGACAGGCGCTTGTAGAGGGCTTCCTGGAGGAGGTGGTCCCACAAAGTCTGCAGCACCTCCAGAATGAATAGGAAGGCTAGGAGGTAGTGGCATCTGGGTGGGAAGGTGTGGTGGTGGCCTTGGTTTCCAGGGGGAGCCCATGTCCACAGGCACACAGGTCAGGCTGTCCAGACAAGCTTGGACCTGCTGATATTTGCCAGCCAGCTACTCAGGACAAGGAGAGGTCCAGGGAAACTAGCCCCTCATACTCTCCAGCAGTCTGCCCCGGTGACCCAATATGTGACCCAGCAGTGTGACCCCATGACATGTGCTGCGCATCAAGATCAGCTTGTAGGTGAGGGGTAGGGTAAGATCCCACAAGCCCCTCAGCCCAGTGGTCAGGCTCCCTGGGAGAGTTCTGGGGACTAGGGCTGTCGTGTGAGCACACCCCACCCACAGTCTATGAGTTCCCTCCATCCACTGTCCACCCAGTAGGCTCGCCTGACCAGGGGGTGGGAGCTGCAGCCTAGTGTGCACACCTGCCAATCTCTTGCTGGCACCAGCTTAGTACCCGATGTCAGTATGCCCCAGCAGAGAGTGTCCACAGAGGGCAGAGATGGTCACACTGGGGCCACCACTGTCCCCAGAGCCTCAGCCTGTGCAGCTAAAATGCACACTATATGCCTCCCTGCCAGGCCAGTGCCTGGGAAAAGTGTAGGCGCCCCCGTGGTATCCCTCAGTCCCAGGACTGGCCTCCTCCTGCTCTAGACCACGCCATGCATGGATCCTCAGTGCCCAGAGCCCGGCACAAGCATAGTGAAGGCCTGAGGATGGCACAGGGTCAGGCAAGGCTTCCAGCTGTTGGACATGAGGTCACTAAGAGCTGGAGTCCACTTGAAGGTATATGACCACACAGAGTCCACAGGACTATACCAGAGTAGGAAAAGGAGGGACTTCAGCAGGACCTGTCCAGACAAAGGGACTGGAGAGAAGGTTGGGGTGCTCTGATCAAGGGACAAAGGAACAGGAGGGCAGGCACAGTGGACGGCCCTGAGGGAGCCCCAGCAGGAGGCACTGTCAGGAGTGGACACAGCAGGCAGTGAAAATGGGGCAGTAGGTGACACTCTCATGGTACTCAGGAGCCAAGAAGTCCATGTGGCTCCCAGGGCAGGAGGGAGGGGGCTGCCCTTCAAAGCTTTCAGCACACCTCCCACCATGCCCCTAGCGTGGCACCTCACAAGTGTGCGGGACAGCATGCAGTGGTGCTCCCTGCTGGTGCAAGCGCTGTAACCGACAGGCAGTGAGTGGAAGCGGGCCCGTGACCAGGGCCCAGCTGCCCACGTGCTATCCCTCCTGGCCTTCATCCCTTTGGACCACCCTTTTCCCTCTCAACCAGGAGTCTGCACCGACCCACCAGCATGTTTCTGGGGGCTGTACATTGCCCAGGAGGTGGCCATCTTTCTGTCCATCTGTCTCCTGTGGAGCGACTGTTGGATTCTAGCCTCCACAGAAACACTGCTCTGCGTTAGTACTGTGGCTCCCAGAGCTTTGGAAGCATCCTAGTCCTCTGAGGCTATCACCTGTGAGCAGCCTTCCCTGGTCCTGGGGTGCAACAAAGGGCATAGAGGACACAAGGAGAGCCTGGCTCAGGAAGCCTGCTCAGAGGGATGACCAGTGCCCTTAAGGTGTTCCTCTGCTGGTCCCTTCCCAAGCTGGGTGCTCAGTGGGACCGCATACCAGGGACAAGGGGGACAGACAAATGCTGCAGGCAGAGATGGTGGTGGGCTCCAGGGTATTGGGGGGGACCTCAGGGGGCCGTGCCGTGGGCGGGGCGTAAAAGCGATGGGCGGGGCGTGTGTGCAGTGGACGGGACATCAGGGATCATGAGCCCAGAGCAGTGGGTGGGGCAGAGGTGAAGGGTGTCCTGGTGCACTGAGCACAGCATAGGGGGGTGGGCGCGATCTCCAAGTATTGGACGAAATATCCGTGCAGGGTGCAGGGTCCGGACAGTCGGTGGGAGGAGGCCCAAGATGTGGGCGGGGTTTGGGGCAGTAGGCAGGGTGTTGGTGTGGATGGCCAGATAGGGACAGTGGATTCAGTGCCCAGACATCCAGGGCAGTGAGCTTGTGGAGCAAGGCGGGGCAGGGTCCGGAGCGGCAGCGGACAGAGAGCACACTGGTGACGGCATTGGGACTGGAGGTGAGGGGCGGAGCGCAGGCCGGGCGCCGCGGTGTGTACGGGGAGCCCGTGCAGCGGGCGGGGCTCCGACGGGCAGGGCTGGGGACAGTGGAGGAGCGGGGGGTGGGGGTAGGAACCCGCAGCAGTGGTCCCGAGCTCGGGCATGGCGAGGGGTGTCATCGGGCGGGGCTCGGCGTTGGGGGGTCAGCCTGTGAACCTCAGGCTGGGCTCGGCGCAGTGGGCGGAGCTCGAAGTGCCCATGGGTAGAGCTCGGGCTGGGCTGGGGGCGGGAAGGAACAGGAGCGGTGGGCGGAGCGGTGGGTGTGGTCAGTGGGCGGAGCCGGGGCGGGGCCCGAGACGCCTCGGGGTGCGCGGGTGGGGGCGGCGCGGAAGGCGCGCGGCCGGTGAGGGGTCCCGGCTCACCTGGCGGTAGTGCAGCGTGAGCGGCCGCAGGTACGGCGAGTCTGCGCAGCGGCCCACGGCCGCCCCCTCGATCTTCTCCATGACGCACGCCACGCAGGACAGGCCTGGCCGAGCGGACCAGGGCGGAGGAGGTGGGAGGAAGCCGACGGGCGGGGCGCGTAACCTATGGCCTCTGGGCATGCGCAGCGCAGGTCAGGTTGGGGCGCGCACAGGTTGGGGCGCGCACAGGCGCAGGAGACCCGTGTCCCGTGCCCGGGGGCCCTGCCCTTGGGAGCCGCGCCCACTGGGGTGGGTTTCACGCGGACAGAGGATCTCGTGACTTCGGCCGCAAGTGGTCGGACCGGGCTGCCCTTTACAGGTCGGCTGGAGGGGACGAAGGGACAGGAAGCTATCGGGTTGTTCCCGCGGCCGCCTGGACTGTCTTGAGTAGGAGGCGATGGCTTCCCGATTGAGGAACCCTTCTGGGAGCCGGTGCCCCGGCCTGCAACTTAGAGGAAGGCCGAGAGGCCATCTCTGCCCATCAGCCGGACGGCCAATAAGGCCTGATGCGGAGAACCTGTAGTCTGCGGCCTTCTCTGAGCCCTGAGGGGGTCAAACTGTCTGGCCTGTGGTCTCAGGGTCCAGACAGGTAGGATTGGCCACGTGGGGGTGACTGCCACAGCGCTAGCTGTGTGGTGCAGACCACACCAAATCAGGTGCAGGGAAGCCCCAACTGGCCACAGCCCTGGGGCTTGAGCGGCCCGAGACAGAACTGGCCTCCCCCTCCACAGCTGGCACCTCTCGACCAGGTGACTGGTCGGCTGCCTCGTGGCTGGCTTGGGCTTCCTGGCAGCGTGGCACCCAGAGTCAGCCTGGCACGACTCCTGGCATTCCCCCAGGCTAGTGGAGCTATGCAGTCCCGGTAATCAGAAAGCCCTAGGGCCATGGCGGGGGTGGGGGTGGGATGGAGGGGGTGTGCCTTCCAGAGTGGGGCTCACTGGGCCATTACTGGAGCCAGGCCACCGCCCTCATCACTGCAGCATCTGCCCTTCCTACCTCTGACCAGGCCACCCACTGACCCTAACCCAGTCCTGTCAGTGTCACCTTGTTTGGACATGAGGTCTTTGCAGATGTGAGCAGACTATGCTGAGGTCATCCTAGGTGGGGGGGCCCTGAACCCATGACAGGTGATGAGGGGGATTCGGACCAGCTGAGGCTGCTGGCAGCCCTCTCAGGCCACAGAGCACTGAGCCATTCTTCCTCATACCCTCAGGAGGGACCAAGCCAGCAACTTTGCTGCCTGGCATCCAGTCTCCAGACAGCGAGAGAATGAAGCATTGTCTGAAGACCCCACTTAGAGGTCCCTGATTATAGCCAGGACAGTACACCCCCAGAACCCCTTAGAACCTGCCCCTTGCATGGCCAGTCCCCAGGCTGAGCGCACCTACTTCCTGCCTGTGGTCACTTAAAAAGTGAGGACAGACCACAGGTGACATCTGACTGTGGGATCCTCTGCAGAAGGACCCCTTCTCTAGCCACCTGTCCCAGGTCCCTCACCCTTTTGGGCAGCCCTGTCCCAGCAGGACCTATGTTCCAGATGTGGAAAGGCAGTAGCTCTGTTGATCTTCTGGCTTCGCCTTTGGGAAAGGTTTGTGGGCCAATGCCAGCTGAGGTGACTTCCAGTACAGTTGACAGTCCCTATATGCCTCGCTGCCACTGCTGTGGACACCATAAAACACAACCTTGCCACGTGCTCAGCAGTCCATTCTGGGGACAAACCTGGCAGATTTGAAAGCATGTGCAAACAGAGGCTTCTGCCTCAGGACTAATTCGGCACTATTCATGACAGCCAACAGGTGGAGACAACCCAGTGTCTAAATAGAATTCTTGATCTCTCCCCCACATTTCTCTTTGGCTCACCCCTTCATCCGAGAGGCTGCATAGGGGATCTTGTATATGTGGAATGGCCACAGACCCCATGTGATTGGTCACTGGCCACATAGATGGTGAATTCTAGCTTAAAAACTTCTCCCTCAATGAAAGGAAGGGCTCTGTCTTCACATCTGTGGTGGCCCTGTGACAGCCAAAGCCTGGCCCTTCCCTTGCAAGGAACTGCCCTTACCCCTGGTCCTGAAATTGGGTCTTTGTCCCCCATGAGGCCAAGAGCCTGGGGGATTTTTCTAACTAGAAGCAGGTGTTTCCCTCAGGAGGCTCAGATACTACTTCTGTGATGTTTTCTTCTCTCTGGGACGCCCACTAGTTGAGTGTTGGGTTTTATGGATGTTGTTGTTAGGTGCCTTCAAGTTGAATGTGGCTCATAGTGACCCTATGGACAGCCATCCTGAACCTTGCCCTATCCTGTGCCGTCCTCATCATCTCTGAGACACTACAGCCCATTGCTGAAGCCAGTGTCAACCCATTTTTTTGGGGGGGTCTTCCTCTCCTTTACCAACCCTCCATCTTTCCAAACATGATGTCCCTTTCCAAGGATTAGCCTTGCTTACCTATAAGTCAACCACTTGGCCAATTGACTGGAAGAGACCTATATTTGTTCCCACTCCAAAGAAGGGTGACCCAACAGAGTGTGGAAACTATAGAACAATATCATTGATTTCACATGCAAGCAAGATTCTATTGAAGATCATCCAAAAACGGCTGGAACAGCACATCAACAGAGAACTGCCAGAAGTCCAGGCTGGGTTTAGAAGGGGTCGTGGTACTAGGGATATTGTAGCTAATGTTAGATGGATCTTAGCTGAAAGCAGGGAATGCCAGGTGACTATGTATCTGTGTTTCATTGATTGTGCAAAGGCATTTGACTGTGTGGATCATAACAAACTGTGGCTGACTCTGAGAAGAATGGGAATCCCAGAACACTTGATCGTGCTAATGTGAAACCTATACTTGGACCAAGAAGCAATCATCAGAACAGAGCAAGGAAACACTGCATGGTTCAAAATTGGGAAGGGCGTACGCCAGGGATGTGTCCTGTCTCCATACCTTTTCAACCTCTATGCAGAACAGATTATCCGGGAGGTTGGACTCTATGAGGAGAAGTGTGGCATCAGGATTGATGGAAGATCTATCAACAATCTGTGTTATGCAGATGACACAACCCTGCTTGCTGAAACTGAGGAGGACCTGAAGTGCTTGCTGCAGAGGGTCAAGGACTGCAGCCTCCAATATGGATTGAGGCTCAATGTCAAGAAGACAAAGATTCTCACCACTGGACCAATTGGCAGCATCAGGATGGATGGTGAAGAGATTGAGATTGTTCACAACTTTAGTTTTCTTGGCTCCACAGTCAACACTCTTGACACCAATAGCCAGGGAATGAAAAGGTGCATTGCCATGGGAAAGTCTGCTGTTAGAGATCTCTCCAAAGTACTGAAGAGCAATGGTGTCACTCTGGAGACTAAGGTGCAGCTGATACAGGCCACAGTCTTTGCAATCACTTGTTATGCATCAGAGAGTTAGACAATGACCAAGGAGGATAGGAGGAGAATTGATGATGCTTTTGAGCTGTGGTGCTGGAGAAGGGTATTGAGAGTACCATGGACTGCTAGGAAAACAAACAGATTCATCCTGGAGAGGGTTAAACCGGGCTGCTCCTTGGAGGCAAGGATTCTGGGGCTTCGTCTAACATACTTTGGACATGCTGTGAGGAGGGACCGATCCTTGGAGAGGGACATCATGCTTGGTAGGGTGGAGGGACAGTGCAGGAGGGGAAGACCCTCTATGAGATGGATTGATTCAGTGACTGGGATAATCGGGATGGGTGTGTCAGAGGCAGTGTGATGGGCACAGGATAGAGCAGGCTTTAGGGCGGTTGTACATAGGGTCACTATGAGTCACAAACGACTCGACGGCACGTAACAACAAACAACCTATAAGTCTAAAGTATTTAAGATGAAGCTTCATCAGCACTCTGGCTGCCTCCTTTCCTTGTCTGTTCTTTTGGCAGTCCATGGGATGGGTATTCAGTACTCCTCAACACCACATGTCAGAGGCATCAAAGTGAGGAGGATATGGAACGCTTTCTGCAGAAGATCAAGGACCACTGACTTTGGTACGGATTACATCTCAAAACCAAGACAAAGAGCCTCATCACAGGCCCAGCAGTCAGCATAATGTGGTGGTGTTAAGTGCTGTCGAGTCGCAGGCAACTCATAGCGACCCTATGAACAAAAGTCCTGGACACCTGTGTGACTTTTGCCCTTTCTTCAGGTTCATAGCCTTTCCCGAGGCAAGCTATTGTGGAAGTGGATGCCACTCCTGCTTCCAAGCTTCTTTAATCGGGGAGCTCCACCATGGGTGACCATTCTTGCATTTGACTCATCAGTGTCACAGTGTTCGGCTTCACAGCAACGAGTTACCTCTGTACAGCAAGTGGACATATCAGGGTTACATGACCTAAAAGAATGTTTCACCAAAAACCATTGAAGGTAGACCTGAGGCCCACGGAGCAGAGTCACCCACCTTTGGCTTGGGAGCATGACTTTCTGTCCGCTAGGCCAACTGCGCTCTCTCTCTCTCACTCTCTCTCTATGCTGTTGGTGGTGGTGGTGTTAAGTGTGATAGATGGAGAAAAGATTGAAATGTTAATGATTTCATTTTGCTTGGATCAACACGCTTGGTACCAGCAGTCAGGAATCAGGAGAGGGATTGCATTCGGCAGATCTGTTGTCAGGGACCTCTCCAAAATGCTAAAGCGTAAGGATGTCAGTTTGTGGATGGAGCCTCTCCATTTTTTCAACTTCTATCATTTCTAGCTCTTTGCCTTCTGACTGGGGGAGAGCAGGTTAGCCCTCTCCCCACACATCCATACTTCCCCTGCCTGCCTTCTGTCCTCAGCCCCTGCAGCGTCCACTCGTGTCCTGTTTCCCTGCTAGCTTCATGTCCATGTCACAAATGCAGTGTCATCTCCTGGAGGACAGCACACCTGTTTTCTTCTGGTCCAAGCTCATTGTTTGTTTTTGTTTTGATTCCGGAGAAGGAAGAGCAGGAGGCACTGGGGGCTGCACGCTGAGGTCAAACAAGGTCTTGATTGTGAGTCCATAGGCCACCTGCCTGGCTGGCTGCTTGGCCCAGCCCAGGGCAGCTGCCTACCGCTCCAAGCCCTTCCCAAGCATGAAGGCCCCAGTGAACCCAGCTCTGTTTTCTTGCTCTCTGTGCTGTCCGGGCTCAGTCTCCATTCTTCAGCCACATCGCCCAGTTTTGTCACTGTGACTGAGTTCCACCTTGACATCTGAGTGGGTGAGCACCTTCCTAGAGTGGGGCCTTTCTCTCCATCGTCCAGCAGATGTTTCTGGTTTTGTGCACACTTCCAGGCAGCTCCAGGTCATCCCACTTTCACACAGACCATGGTCGCTGCCGCTCTTGAGCCCACTGTTCCATCCTCTGTGTCTGTCCAGTTTTCTCAGACTCCTACTCTGATATCTGAAGCTGCTCCCTCTCATCTTGTCACAAAGCACGTCGACGTGAAGGTGGTGAAGGCTCTAAGAAGACACTGCTTCCTGGGTCATTTTGAGCGCCTCCTGCATGAGGAACTCCTCGTCTGGTTGGCATGTTCTTAAGTTCTCACTGGCCACTTCTTTCACAAGGAGTCTCTGGTGGCCTAGTGGTAAGGGGTTGTGCTACCAAGCTAAAGGCACACAGTTCAATTCACCAGCTGCTCCATGCAAAGAAAATAGACTATATCCTCTCATGCGATTTGCAGCCTCTGAAAACCCACTAGAGGGTCAACTGTGAGTCGGTTCCAACTGGACAACTTTCAGCCACATAATCAGTTCACAGGTGGACTTCCAATCTTATTTCCTACTCCGGCTTAGTCTGAAAGCTGCCCTGAAACCTTTCCACTATCGGTGACTCTGGTGGTATTGGACACGCATCGTAGGAACACAGGAGCCACCATGTACAGCCCGCTGAGAAAGGGAGTGGTGATTGGTCCCCAGGGCCTGTGCTGCTGACTCAAAGGCAGTTCCTCTCTGGGTGCTCAAGGACACCCACGCTCCACTGGACAAAGATGGGCAGTTTCAGCTCAACAGTTTTTTTTCACATAAAGTATGCTGTGGTGGTATAGTTGGCAGGACTGATGATGGCTGACCAAGGCAGCACTTCCCTGGAACCACAGCGCCCAGAGGGAGAGAGAAGCTCTGTCCACAGTAGTGTTGCTGCTGTAGTGCCAGCAAGTCTGACGCGTAACCCGACAGACAGAATACCCAGCCCGTCCTGTCCCATGCCGTCCTTATGAATCTGACGCGTAACCAGACAGACAGCAAACCAGCCACTGGCCCGTCCCATGCCATCTTGACACCGGAGAGCCCACTGCTGCAGTCACTGTGTCTGAGCTCCCGGTCAGCGTTCTTCCTCTCCTTCCCTGTCGGCCTTTCTAAGCATGATGTCCCACTCTCCTAACAACATGCCCAAAGTACGTGAGATGAAGCTTTATCGTTGTTGCCTCCTATGATCACTGTAGCTGCACTTTATCCAAGGCATACTTGTTTGTTCTCTTGGCCGTCCGTGGGATATTCAGTGCTCATCTCCAACTCCACAGCTCACAGGCGTCAGTTCTGTCATCTTTGGTCATTGTCAGGCTCTCAGATGCACAGCAAGTGATTAAAAAGAACATGGTCTGAATGAAGTGCACCTTAGTCTTCAAACTGACATTGCTCTTCAGTGTTTTGGA
The DNA here is from genome assembly GCF_000299155.1 of Elephantulus edwardii. Classification (NCBI taxonomy): domain Eukaryota; kingdom Metazoa; phylum Chordata; class Mammalia; order Macroscelidea; family Macroscelididae; genus Elephantulus; species Elephantulus edwardii. The sequence continues at coordinate 477,396 of NW_006400190.1, read as the reverse complement.
GTGGTTCCGTCAAGTCAGCCATGAGCCACAGTGACTCTGATAACGGAGCCGAACCTTGCGCCATCCTTCATCACATCAGACTCCAGCCCATTGTTAAAATCTCTGTGTCTGTCCGGCTCCTTGTCTTCCTCTTTCTGTGACCCTCTGCCTCTCGAGCATGATGTTTTCCGAGGACTGGCCCTTCTGACAACTTGCCTACAGTGTGTGAGACGAATGTCGTCATTCTTGCTTCTAAGAAACACTCTGGTTGCACTGCCTCCAGGACAGACTTATTTTTCTTTCTGCATCCATGGGGCATCCAGTACTCTTCTCCAGCACCATGGCAATGAAAGCAGTGTAGACAAAGGGAAATCAAGAGCTCCTGGCCACCACGGGTTGGGTTGGATTGCTTCAGCTGAAGTGGAGCAGGACAACCTCCTAGTGGGGCCATGCCATGTGGGGTTTGGAAGCTTCAAGAAGGGCTGGTTGTTCTTACCCACATGCTGGGCCTAAACCAAGCAATCTCAGAGGAGGAGGGGGGCCTGATGATCACCAGGAGGAAGAGGCGGTAGCAGCATGCACCCTCTGAGCCTGGGGCCTCCTGAGTTCTTCCTAGACTCGACACACAGCGAGTACCAGAGGCATCACATGCTGGTGGGGGGCAGCAGAGAAGCAATGGAAGAAGAATGTGGAGGCTGTTCAAAGGTGGCACAGTGGGCTTGCTGATCAAGGAACAAGAGTAGTGCTTCATGCAGGAGTCTTCCTGGTGGAGGAAGCTGCCTCTGGTACTTACAGGGAGCTTTCTTTTTCTTTTTTTTATTATTTGTGTGTGAGTGTACCGTCAAATCAGATCTGACTGGTACAGGAGGAGACTGTCCCTCCTTCCCCAGCAGAGCATCTGGTAGATTTGAACCGTGCGCCTCTGGGACTGTAGTTGCAGCTCCTTACCACTAGGCCACCAGAGCTCCCCTTCAGGGAGCTTTCTAACATTGCCCAAGCAGAACAGAGGGCGGCTTGGGGCCCCAGGGATTGGCTACCTGTGGGCATGGGCACAGAGCCGCCCCAACACGGCACACGCAGCAGTCCCTCCTGGTCGTGAGTTGTTTCCTGATGTTGAGCTATCAAGTCAGCTCGACCTCGCCCCGGCCGTCCATGGGCACTGAGGATTGAGCCCATGGTGCAGTCACTGTCCATCCTTCCCGTGGCGAATCTTCATTTCCAGTGACCTCGTTTACCAAGCATGGTGTCTTGTCAAGGAACTCTTGACCCCTCCTGACGATATTACTGCTGCCACCCTGGTTTCTGAGGACTCTGGCTGTACTCTGTCCTTCTGCAGTCCACTAATGTTAGCATTCTTTATCAGCATATTTCAGAGACCGTCTCACTTTTCCTTCTTCATTGCTTAGTTTTCTCACACATACGAGACAATCAGAAATACTGTCCTTGGCTAGGTCCTCAAGTAGACAGACAGCCTGACTTCCTCACCCTGTAAAGAGGCTCTTGAAGCAGACCCCCCAGTGCATTGTGCCATCCAGCTGCTTCCATGAGTGTGGGTCCCAGTCAAAGTCCATCTCTGACCACTTGAATCCTCTTTGTTCATCACAGTGTTGCTCAGTGGTCCTGTTGTGGGAGCGCTGTGTCTTTTGTTGGGGTATAAGCCATACCAAAGGCTGTTGTTTTTGATTTTCATCACTTGTTATGTGCCGGCAAGTCACCTGTGACTCATGTTGACCCCATATACAACAGCCCTAAACCCTGCTCTATCCCGTGTCAGTCTTATGATCTCTGACACACCCAGTCCCCGAATCAGTCCACCTTATCCAGTAAGTGTCCCAAACCCTCTTTATTTTGAGCATACAAAGTTGTGTCATGTACATACCACAGGTTGTTGATGAGTCTTCCTCCAGTACTGATACCATGTTTTTCATATTATTTAACTTCTCAGGTTACTTTCTTAGAAAAAGTATGACCCTGATACACACCTTTCCTGATTTTCAAATGGTAAGATACTGTGCTACAATCACAAAGGTACACAGTTCAAGTCCACCAGATTATCTGAGGGAGAAGGATCTCCTCCCATGTCATTTAGTGCCTTTGAAAACCCACTGGAGGGTCAGCTATGAGTCAGTTCCAAGTCAACAGCACAACAAGTATCCCCTTAGTCATGCATTGAATCATATCCCTCAGCAATACATGCCTACTTGATTGGGCCAGGGTTCTCAGAAGGATGGTATCGTCCTGTCTGTGCAAATTGGGGGTGGTGTGAATGAGGCTGGATCAGAGGTAGGCAATGATGGGAGTCCTGTGAGGTCAACTGAAGTAGTCAGCCAGTCAACTCTCAGGGCTTACGGTAGGATGGCAGCACTGTCCATTCCACAGCCCTCCTGTGGTGGGCAGGAATTCAGGGGTGTGGCTGGAATGATAACCTTTTGTCTTAAGAGATAAAGGCAGAGAATCTGAGCAGAGAGTGCTCTACCATCACAAAAGAAATACACCTTGTTGTTCCCAAAACTAGAACCAGGGGATGCAACAAAGTCTTCCCCACGAGCCAGCACCCTGAATTTGGACTTGTAGCCGCCTAAACCATAAGAAAACAAAAGCCCTCCATGCTGAACTAAGGGCAATATGATTTCAGTGGCTGACCCCTCCTTACATTTAGGGGGCACGTCCAGGTGTTGGGGGTCAGGCCCCCTCCCCACATATAAGGAGCACGTCCAAGTATCAGGGGTCAGGCCACCCGCAATCTTTGGGCCACCTCCTGTCATGATGCGTCGATACTGGGGTGTGCTGTATGTGTGTGCTGTGCCCATGTGGCTGCGTCAGGTGTGTCTTCTGCTGCCCTCTCTAAGGGCTTGTATGGAAGGTTGTAAGGAAGGCTCCAGCTTTGGACCCATTTCCCAGTGACAGAGAAGCCACTGAGGCCCATCCTGGACTGCTCTCCCCACCAAGTCACCTCTTCCCAGGCCGTAGGACTATAAACTGTGTTGGTCCTCAAGGCATGTGCCCTGTTGTTTTGACAAGATGTGGCTACCATCCCTGTGTCAGCTGAGGAGAAGCCAGCAGACACCCCTCACTGTCCTTGCCCCTGCAGGGAGTGTGTCCTTGGAGGTTTAGGCTGGCACAGTGCTGCCAATGGTTCTGTCTGAGTCCACCAGTCCCCTCCCACCATGACGTGGTCCAAGCAGACACCGAGGACCTCACCTGGATGGCTGGTCCTCACCCTCCACACCTCAAACCACCTGCTAGCTTCACTAGTTGAAGGGTATTGAGCCCACTATGTGCCAGGTCCAGTTCTTGGCTCCAGAAGGGTATATGTGTGGTGTGTACATGTGTGTAATGGGGAGTAGGATGAAGGTGCAGTGCTCACATGTCCACATGAGCCCCGTGTCCACATGTGTGTCCGCGTGTGCCTCATGTCCATGTGTCCATATGTATATCCATGTGGTCCCCATGTCCACATACGTTTCTTTGTCTTTGTGTCTGTGTGGGCCCATTTTCCTGTGTCCATGTGAGTCTCTTGGGTGTCTGTCTCTCCTTCTGTGTCTTAGTGTCAAGGTTGGGGGCCAGTGTAGAGAGGGACGCCAGCTCCAGGCAAGAGTAGGCTGGGGGCAGCAGCCTGTCCTTGCACGCCAACCCGGCTCCTGTCCAGCACCCGCCCGTGGGTGTGGGAGTCACCGGCGCCTACAGGCTGCCCATTCCCCATTCCCACCCTCCAGATGCCCCTGAGGCACAAAGGAAGCTGCCTGTCCAGGACCCCGGGAATACAGAGCCCCTGCTGCACTCAGAGCTACCATCCCCCTCCGGAAAGCACGCGGACAATGCCCTGCGTGGGACAGACTCTCCTTTGGAGAAAATAATGGCTGAGAGAATGGTGTTTCCTGCGTTTGTGGCTGCATGCAGAGTGATTCATACCGGACCTGCCACAGTGTGGGTAAGGGGTTGAGTGGGGCACGCTGGATCCCCACCCACTCCAGGGAGACTCACCCTTGATGAACCCCCACACTCACCAGGGCCCCCAGCCTAGGACCCCTCACCCGACAGTTGCCCTAAGGGTCCATCTTCCTGACTGTTGGTCTAAACCTGGCGGCTGACCACTAGCAGAGAGGCTAGAACAAAACTGGAAGAGCTGGGAGACAGCAGGAGGGCTTCCTGGAGGAGAAAGCCTGGGCAGGCATTAGACAAGAGAAAGGAAGATGGAGGGCCTGGTTGCTGACTGGGCAGTGACATGGGCCTGGGCACCAGGAAGGGCCAAGTAGGGGAAGTGGATCTTGAGGATGGTGCCATGAAGACAATCTGGCTGGCTGTGTGAAGCGGTCTGAGGGCACTCTTGCACATGGGGGCTGGGTCAGGTGATCTAGGGGGTCCCTGGCATGGCTTGTGCATATCTGAGCGGCCCAGGTGGTCGGATCCAGAGGCTAGGCGAGGTCTGGCTGTGTGGGGTGGACGGAACAGTCCCTTGCAGTATCTCGAATGTGGATGAGGGCCTTGATGGCACCTCAAGAGGCAAAAGCTGGGCTATGAGTGCCCCTTTTTTGAGAGGGTGGGGGCTTTCTGCTCTACAGACACCCTGGGCCTAGGCCACACCCACACAGATTTCCTCTCAGGAAACCAGGATGCTGGTGTTTCTGCCTGTAAACTTCTCTTAGCTGCTGTCCCAGTGCATGCTGGGAGAATCTCTCCCCAAGGTGGTCCAGCTCCTGGCCAGAGCTCTGCATCTCAGCCTCAGTACTCCTGGGCTGCCTGCTAATGGCCCCTTGTAGCTGCTTGGTGCCCCTGGGTCCTGGCAGCAACTCACTAGCTTACCCTCCTGTCCCGACACTCCCATAAGTGCCTGCCCACTTTGAAGCCCAAGCACAGAGACAATAACTGCTTTGTGAACACACAGCCCTTTTCAGCGCCCTGATGTCCCATCTTCCCCTTCCAAGCTCCTGGGTCATCTGGCATTCCTCATGGGGTCCCTCCCCACTGTCCTGGCAGAAGCAGGAGTTGGGAGTCCTCACCCACCCTACAAACAGGACCTTGATTGAAAGTAGGGGCTTTGTAGATGTGCCAACTCACAGGTAGTCATCTGATCGGTGTCATCTAAGAGGTATAGAGAGACGAGGCTGTATGACATTGGCACAGACTTCAGTGATACATCTACAAGTCAAGGAATGTCAGGAATCACTCGCAGTGGGACGAGGGTGGCTGGATTCCCCGAGTTACTGAGGGGCATAGCCTGGGCTCTGTTGCTCTGAGCTAATTCATTTGTGGTACTTTGTCTTTCCTTGTACTGGTTAAAGTGAGCACCTGTTAGCCAAAAGGTCAATGGTTCGAGCCCTGTAGCTGCTCTGAGGGAGAAAGATGCACTGAGCATGGTTGCCCCCAGGCCAGAAGGCAGGGGAAGTGACAGCGCTTTAGGCCAACTCTCGTGAGCACGGTGAGCCGAGGCCTCGGGCCTGGCATTATCCCAGCTGCCCTCCCTCCTCCACGACGCCCTCCAGACGCCCCAGCCCGCTGACCTCTGACTCACACCCGGGAGCCGGGGGCTCCAGGCCTCTGCGTCTGGCCGCGACTCGGAGCGTTTCCTGCTCACCGCCCCAGCTCGGTTCCTGCAGGAAGTGGCCGCCTCCTGAACAAAGGGACCGGCGGACAATGGCCATTGAATTGGGCAGGGGCGCTCGGCGTAGGGACAGGCCACCAGCTGCCCACGCTGATAAGGAGCAGAGGGGTGGATAGGCCTCGGGCTCCGCCCCTAGTGCCTTTGCCACGCCCCTTCGCTGGGGCCAATGGGGAATTGTTGCTCTTTCCTAGGCGGACGCTGCAGCCACGCCCCATCTACCTAGACCAATAGATAGCTGGAGCCCGCCCCGAGGCAGGCACGGTGCCCATGCCCCGTTTACCTAGACCAATGGGAAATCGGGACCCGTCAGACCAATGAGGAGCTCACGTTCATCCCGCCCGGAGGCGGGCACTGTGGCCACGCCCAGCCTGCCGGAACCAATGTGGCCCCGCCCTCAGGACCCCCAACTAGCCGCAGGCACCTGACCTGCGCTTGGACCAGCGCAGGCCAGTGAAGCCACGTTTTAGAAAGTGCCTGTTTGGTTTCCGCAGAAGCAGCGCGACGTCCCTGGAAGACGTCAGAGCTATTGTGCGTCCTTCTCATTGTTTGAATGGCTGATGACTGCGGGGGTCCTCTGCTCAGTCACTGGTTGCTCGGCCTCCCGGGACAGGGACGCCTCTGCTGGCCCTACAGGATCGGGCGGCGGAAGGGCGACACACGCACACCCCAGAGTTTCTGGGGCGCCCTTGAGGCCCTCAGCACAGACCTGCACACTGGAGAGAACTGGGGGTCGGCCCCGATGCCCGCCCTTTGGGCCTCTAGATGAGGTGGACGCAGGGCTATAGTTAACGTGCAACTGCGGGGGGGGGGAAGGGCAGGGAGCCCCGGTAGCCTCAGGGAGAAGCCCATCCCCTGGCTGCCCAGGGATGACAAACCACGGGGAGAAGTGATGGGGCTGGGGCCCAACTAGTTGTCAGTGGACGGCTCATGGCGACTTTGGGTGTAACACACACCGTGCATGACGTCATGATGGTCAGCTTAAGCCACTGTTGAGGCGATGGCCTCATTCCGCCTCGTTCTCACTGGCCCTGCACTATACGACCAGCATGTCCTCTGTGGATTGTTTTCCCTGATGTGTCACCATTCTCTCTCCCAAGGGCCGTTATGTTCCCTCAAAGACCTGTCTTTTCTCTGGTGCCCATACGATATCCTGCTCTTTGCCAACGACACAGAACAAGGCCCCAATTCTTTCTTTCTCATCTTCCACATGCATACAAAGACCTTGGCCTCCGTCAGGGGCTCCTTAGTGCTCAAAGTGGCATCTCTGCATTTAGACTTACAAGAGGTCTTGAGCAGATCTGCAGACCAAGCAGCTGGGCAGATAGAAGCAGACTGTGGAGAGGCCAGCTTTCTGAGAGGATATCAGGAAATGGAGCCTAGCTGACACCCTCCACTCAGCTCCCTGGCCAAGACGAGAATGATCCAAGATGTCAGTCCAGACAGAGGGACCCTCAAAGGCTGCAGACCTGCCAGGGAGAAGCCACAGGCAGTGGAATAGCAAGCCTTGGAAACAAAGGAGGGGGAGCCATGAGCCTCAGCCCTGGCCCCAGCCCCTGGATGAGGGTGGAGACCCAGAACCCCTCAGAACCCTCACTGGACTTCAGTGGGGGGTGGCTTCATTGGAGACCATGTCCCCAGCACAGTCAAGCTGGGTAAGTGCAGGATGGCCAGAGGCGGCGAGCTGTCTGCACCGACAGAGGCAGTGCTGTGGTACAGATGATAGAGGTCCTAGGGCACAGAGATGATGCGTAATGTGGGTATCTGTGGGATTGGTGCTGGAGTAGGTGGGCCCCAGGCCTCTCTGGAAGCCTTAACAGCAGCATATTAAGGTCTGCTAGCCACTCCTGCCAAGAGCAGGCCATCTCCACATCATGTGACATTGTCAGAAAGTGACAACAAAATGCTACGAAATTTTTGTTGTTTCAGCAGAAATTTATTCTTTGTAAAAATATCCGTGTTATTACAACACCTTCTGTCAGTATCATACATGTGACTCCCACCTGCAGGGCTGACGCCTGGCTTACTCTCTGACCTGACCAGTGGGCAGTGGCCACACCCATCACTATTACCAGCCAAGACAGTGCTTCCAACCACGTGGGTCCCTCTGCACAAGCACTCTGTCTGTTTTTGGTTTTAGCTACAATATTATTGTAAGTAGTTTTGTGAACCTTATTATTCTGAAATAAAAAAAAAGGAGCTATAATTAAGAAAGAAAAGAGGAGGGAGTGGAAAAAAACCCACTTCCACCCAGTTACTGGGAGCTCTGGTGGCCTAGTGGTAAGAAGCTGCACTGCAATCCCAAAGGCACGTGGTTCAAATCCCACAGCTGCTCCGTGGAAGAAGGATGGAGAATCTCCTCTTGTGCGATTAACTACTTCTGAAAGCCCACTGGAGGATCAACTATGGGTTAGTTCCAACGTGATGGTACACAACCACCACCCAGTTACTAAAACTGTCATACTAGTAATATAACTCAGCAGGGAAATTATTTACAAAACAGTTAGTATTAATAATCTAATAATCAATTTAAAAAATTTCCCAATGGCATCACCTCATTCTGTGATTAGCACTAGTAACAATCATCACTGGGATTCTGAATAGTAGGTGAGGGAAGGTCACACCAGTAATCAGAGGCTCCACTACTGATCAGAGCATGTCCGTGACACTGGGTGGCCTGCACACTGCCTCTGCCTGTGCTGGTGCAGCTGTGTCCTGGGGACACACTGGCTTGACTGTCCATCAGGATGGGCCTTTTCCATCGTTCTTCCCCCACCAGCATCCACTGCTCTCCCTCCCTCCTCACTTGGACTCTTGCCTCTTTGATGTAGACATTTCTGCCTCTTGAGGGCCAGAGTATAGCCCCTGCACTTAGCCTTCTTATGTGAGACCTCCAGGCACACATGCTGTGGACGCACTGCCCACCAGGCCATCCTGTGGCACCACCTGCTGGTCCAGACAGAGCTGCCCTTGTCTCCCAGGCACGCTGACATGTGCATGCATGTGTATACAATTTGCTCACATGAGCATCATACCCCTTTTGTGCTGGACATGAACATGGGTCACTGTCCAGATCCCCAAGAGGGTTTTGAATAACTACCACACAGGGACTGGCCCTCCAGACTCCCCTACTCTGTGCCTTAGCCCGTGCAGGACAACCAGCCTTCCCCATTTCTAAACAACCACTGCACCATCTGCTCAGCGACCTCACTGCTTCCTTTCCCTGCACCCTGTTTCCTGCAGCCCCATGTATGTCCTGGGTATCCAGTGTGAAGCTGGGGGACTTCTTGGCAGCAGTACCCAGCTGCCATCTCAGAGGCTGTGGCCACAGCAGCCAGACTTCCCTGGCTTCTATACTGGTCTTGCTCTCTTGCCTAGAGCATCGCTGGGCAGCCAAGCTGCACTGTTCAGGGCAGGGCACAGACTAAGGTGACTGCCCTGAGACATGCCAAGTGGCGACTTGCTCAAGCCTCTGCTACCCACATGTGAGGGGAGCAAGCGCACCTCGGCTGGTTAAAGTAGGGCCTGCCTGGGCCACCTAGGAGTCCCACAAGGTGCCCTGTGGTCTTGGCAGCTCTCACAGATAATTCACTTTGACCTATACAGCCACCCCTGCCCAATCCCAAACAAGACCACTTGCTCATAGGGGGACAGAAGCCACTCCCAGTGGTGGCTGCTCCCTGGCACTGCAGCCCACAAATGGGGGCATCTGGGGCATCACAGACAGAGGAAGCTGTAAGAGTGTCAGTAGTGTCTATTGGTCAAAGTCACGGCCAGGACTGGCCAGAGCCAAGAGTGAAGTCAAGGTGGGGACTGACAATGACATCAGGGTCACCGGTCACCTTGTAGGCTGAGGTCAGGGTTGAGAGCTGGGGTCAGGGTACCAGGTCCTGTCAGCTGGAGTCCCTGCCCTTACTGGCCCATTGTGTAAGACAATGGCTTCCTCTCTGGACAGGAAAACCATAAAGGTTTCCCTCTGCCTTTGAAGGAACCGGGCCTTGGACCGTGCCCCCTGGCCCCACCCCTTGCCAGCCTGGCTGCGGCCCAGGCCCCTCCAATGACCACCCAACCCTGCAGGCACGTAGGCGCAGGCGACCGGTCTACTGGGTCCTAGACCGGCGCCGGGATGGGCGAGGACCACGAAGGTGGGGGAGGCAGTCCCTTCCGGCCACCCCACTCTCACCACATTGGAAAGCCACCACCAGCACGAGATGTCACCATATTGCCTGCTGAGCCCTCGCAGTGTCCGCAAAGGGTGCAGCGTCCTACTTAAGCAGTGGACCAGGAGATACGGGCGGGGTAAAGGCAGCTGCGGCGCTGGACCCCCGGCCGGAGCACCAGGCCGGGATCCCACAGGCGCCCTACACTCCCGCGCATGCACACTGGTCCCGCCTCGAGAGGCCAGCTAGTCCTCGGGCACACCCTGCAGGCCCCAGCGTGTAGTGCAGTGACCAGAACCTTGGGTGCAGTTGTCAGGCCTTGGATCTCCGTCAGTGACAGCAGCCTGCATTCAGAGGACACAGCCCTCGCTCGGCTCACAGAACGGCCACTGATAGGGTCACCAGGTAGAGGCAGAGGGCAAGTCCTGGCAGACTTGGATCCAGACCACTCTGGGGATGCCAGGACAAAGGGAGTTAAGGGACTCGGATCTAATGCGGCCCCAATTTCCGCCCTCGACCTGTCCTGCAGTTGCCAGAGTCCCTCTCGCCGATCTCCACGGCTGTGTGTGCTCCAGGATCACCTGGCAGCTGTGACAGTGGGCAGGCCTGTCAGGGTCCAGTTAACACTGGTGCTGGTCCTAGGGCCACATCATTTCACAGGGGCCACGGACACCAGGACTGATAGCCCTACAGGACGGGGACGGGGCGCTGGGGGCCGTGTGCAGTGTGCACCTTGTTGGGACAGGTAAAGGGCAGGGCGCTGGGCAGGAGTCAGTGGTTGTGATGGCTGCCCCCTCCCTGAACTTGGAGCTCATTCTCTTCCTCCCCAGGAGCTGGCCAGTACTCAGTGGGGCCCAGACCTCAGCTCTTTCTTGGCACGCAGGACGCCCCTTTCTCATTCTGCAGGTGGATGATGCAATGTGGGGACCAGCAGGAGAACTGAGGAGGGAAGGACATAGCGAGAAGGAGGGGAGTCTGTGGGGGTGGTGCTGGTTCAGGGAGGGTGGGCAAAATCTGACCAAGACCTTAGCTGACCTTCCTTCTCCAGGCTGCTCAACATCTACCCTTCCCCCAGAAGGCACATCTCTCCTGATCCTACCTGGAACCTGCCTGAGGGGCCAGGGATGGGAGCGCATCTAGGACGGAGCCGGGGTCAGAAAAGGTGGGAGCAAGAACAGCTGAGCCCAAGTGGTGACTGGGTGGCAGTGTTCACGGGCTCACAGGGAGGCCCTCCCTCTCCAAGTCCATTGTCAGTAGACCCTGCTCTGTGAGCCCCAGCCAGTGCAGGCTGGAGGGCCAAGCTCAGGAGGGTCCAACCGAAGATCTGCCCCTTAGGCACCCACTGCCCAAGGGCATTATGTAGTCTGAGTGCTCCCGGGGCCTAGAGGAATCCTGAGGGAAGGATGGAAGGATAGGTGCTTTCCTGTGTGGGGCACCAGGGCCAGGACAACTGCCTGGTTCAACAGCCCAGTGCCCACAAGGGGGCTACCCCCCACTCCTACCTCAACCTTCCCCACAAGATCCAGCACCAGGTTCATCTCCACAGATGGGAAAAACCACCACAGCAGAGCATCCATCTACATAGGGACACCCACACACCTGTGAGGTGCACACGTGCTAACGGTACTCCTTCCCATGGCTCACTGAGCCACAGGCTGGGGCAAAGCCCAGGTCAAGGGGGAGGTGGCAGGCTGGGCAATGGCTGGCACCTACAGGCACAGCCCACTAGGCAAAAGGCAGGGCCAGAAGGGCAGAACCCCCTAAGAGATGGTCTGCTCACCCAAGATGAGGACTCAGATCTCAGGTTTCCAAAGAGGACCTCCTCCTCTCCACGGATAAATATGATGGTCCCCAAAGCAGTTCCAAAGGGCCCACTGTCCTTCCCAGCCAGCAGATTGGACTGTCCTCTGAAGAGGACCCCTGTCACAGAAAAGGTCAGGCTTGCTGTAGGCACTTCATCAGCAGTAATCAAACCCTTCATCTCATCTCAGCAACAGCAGCCTCCCACTCCCTCTCCCAATTTGGGAACCGCAGCCCCCACTCCCTCATCCATGGCTTTTTGATGCTGGTTCTTTCCTGAGCTTCTCAAATCCAGTCCAAGGGGTTGGGTTTTTCAATTTTACAACAAATGCTCCAACTCGTCTGGTCCAGCTCATCTCTGAGCCCCCAGCCCATTATCACCAGCCTGGCCGCCTCTCCCCAACTTCACAACCCTCTCCTGCCCCTCCTTGCCACCAGCCATTCCCTCCTCCAGGGACTCCCCAGACTGCTTCAGTGGCCATGTCTGTCTCTGTGCCTTCTGTTCAGCCCAGGACATAGGAGCTACTTACCACTGTAGCTGTTTCAATGTGGGGTGCCCTCCCCACCCCCATCTGGGCCACTCTGAGGCACCCAAGGCCTTGCTTGCACCATCAGTGCCAGGGACAGTATCCTCCAGAGGGCAGGGACCATCCTAAAGAAGGGCCAGAGACGGGAAGAAGATTCTGCAGAGCATGTTCCAGTCCCCATGGTGTCTTCCACTCAGAGTCCAAGAGCATCCAGTCCGGGCCTGCACCCTCTCCACAGACCAGGGGACGTGCCCAGCACCCTCTCCACAGACGAGGGGATGTGCCCCTATGGTTTAGGGGCACTTGTGGGGAACACCAGGGAAGCCTTGCACTACAGAGCCAGCAGAGCTGGAACCCCTGCTGAGGTGCTAGGCAATCCCTGGCTGCAGGGTCCCCAGCAATGAGTGGGTCTGGAGCTTCCAGGGTGTTGCCTGCCTCAGGGTCTGGAGGCCTGGTGGGGGGCTGAGGCCTGAGAGACAGAGGGTGCCAGGAGCTCCCTTCTGGGCCCAACACCTCCTTCAGGATCATGCAGCTCTAGACGGAGGAGGCTGTCCAATTAAGGGGTCCATTTGGCCCTACTGAGCTCTCTGTAAAGGGCTGGCTGGCCACCAAATGCACCCCTCTTCTGTCAGACACCCTGAGCGAGCTCTAGACGAGAGCAGTAAGCTAAAGGTCGAGCTGATGCCAGACCAGGAACGCCAGCTGGTATAAGTGATCAGGCGCAGGAAGACACCAGTGCAATCTCCCCACTGAGTGGAAATACTTCCATTTCTCAAAACATGATCCCAAAAGCAAAGTCCCACAGAGGCGGTGTGGGGGTGTGGGCAGGCAGCAGATGCTCCTCTGCTCACTGAGTTTCTTGCCCACCCTGCCTGGGAGCTGTGGCCGCCCTGCTGGACGCTCTGTGGGCCGAGGGCCGTGCCCACTGCTGGGTGTGGTCCAGCCACTGGGGGAGATTCTGCATCAGTAGCCATCATCGTCATCACCGTCGCAGCCATAATCTGCGGAGTACAGAGGCAGTTAGTACCCCTGGTGACAGGGGCTACCCTCTACTCCCCAACTCTCCCTCCCCATAGAGGGCAACCCTCTACTCCCCCCGTCCCTGGGGGTTTACACTGTACTCCCCTAACCGCTCCCTTCCCATTGCATGGGCCTCTGTTGTTGCTGTTAAGTGCTTTGGAGCCCACTACAACTCTCAGCAACCCCTATGGACAACAGCTCTGAACCTGTCATACCTTAAGCAACCCACTGTCTCTGACACACCTGCCTCCATTGCCACAGTCACTCATTCAGGGTCTTCCTCTTCTGCACTGACCCTCCACTCTCCCAAGAATGACTAGCCCCTTCTGGATGAGTGCCTGAAGTATGTGAGACAGAGCTTCAAAATCCTTGTCTTCAAGGAGCAAACTGGTTTCACTCTTTCTAGAACAGATGTTTGTCTCTTGGTGGTCCATGGTATGTTCAAAGCTCTTCTCCAGCACCACAACTCAAAGGCATCAATTCTTCTGTCATCCTTAGTCACTGTCCAACTCTCCGATGCACAGCAAGTAACTGAGAAGACCACGGCCTGGATCAGGAGCACCTTGGTCTCTAGACTGATATTGCTGCTCATTTAGCATTCTGGCAACGTCACTGACAGCAGACTTTCCCAAAGCAATTCATCATTTCATTTCTTGACTGTAGGTGCCAAAAGTGTTGACTGTGGACCAGAGCAAAATGAAACTGTTAACAGCCTTAATCTCTTCTCCACCCATCATGGTGCTGCCGATTGGCCCAGTGGTAAGAATCTTTGTCTTCTTGATGTTGAGCTTCAATCCATAGTAAAGACTATAGTCCTTGACCTTCTGCAGCAAATAGTTCAAGTCCTCTTCAGTTCTGGCAAGCAGGTTTGTGTCATCTGCATAAGCAGGTTGTGGCTGAGTCTTCCTCCAATCCTGATGTCAAATTGCTCTTCATAAAAGTCCTGCCTCAATGGTGCAACCACTGTGGAAGGCGGTATGGCGCTTTCTCAAAAAGTTGCAAATATAAATACCATTTGACCCAGCAATTCCACTACTGGGAATATACCCCAAAGAGACCATAGCTGACATCCAAGCAGATATATGCACACCCATGTTTATCGCGGCTTTGTTCACAATAGCAAGAAGTTAGAAACAACCTAAGTGCCCATCAACAAACGAATGGATAGAGAAGCTGTGATATATTCACACAATGGAATACTATGCTGCACTGAAAAACAAGGAATTCATGGAATATTATTCAAAATGGGTGACCCTGGAGGACATTATGCTGAATGAAGTATCTCAGTCACAAAAGGACAAATACTCCATGGTGCCACTGTTGTGAAACAGGGCTGACATCGGGGTTGGGGGGTTGGGGGGAGACTGAGAAAGATGGGTTCAATAACATATACTGCACCAAAACAGATGAGGGAGAAAGCTGTTTAAAAGGGATATGTGATTTGGTATTTTTGTCATGACAGGAGTCTAGAGCGAAGGCTACATGGTGGAGTGGACCTAGGGGAGGGTTTGTAAAACAATGAAAGAACTTTTCTTTTCCTTTTCCAAGAGGGTAGTGTACTGGGGGGGAGGGTTGGGAAGGGAGAAAAGTGCAACAATGAATGAATGGAAATCCAAAGTCTCTGTAAATTTTCATTGAAATTAATTATAAATTTTAAAACATTATATATTTTTTAAAAAAAGTCCTGCCTCCTGAATGCACTGTTCTACATATAGATTGAAAAGGTATAGGGAAAGGACACATCCTGACGTACTCTTTCCTGATTTTGAACCATGCCGTGTTTTCCTTACTCAATTTGTACTACTGCTTCTTGGTCTAAGTATAGGTTTCACATGAGTATAATCAAGTGTTCTGGGATTCCCATTCTTCTCAAGGTTGGCCACAATTTGTTGTATTCCACACAGTAGAGTGCCTCTGCACAGTCAATGAAACACAGATAGACGTCCTTCTGGTACTCTTTGCTTTCAGCCAGGATCCGTCTGCGCTGGTAATGATGTCTCTAGTGTCACAGCCTCTTCTAAACTCATCTTGTATTTCTGGCAGCTCTCTGCTGATGTACTGTTAGAGCTGTCTTTGGATAATCCTCAGCAAGATTTTGCTTGTGTGTTATTAGTGACATTGTTTGTTAATTTCCACACTGCTGGATCCCTTCCATCCTTGGGCTCCAGTACTCTACCCCTCTCCCAGGCCCCTAACTCCCACCCCTCAGGCTGCTCCAGCCCCTTCAGAACTGCCTGCCAGGGCAAGACCACAGGCTGAATGGAGACAGCCGGGAGCAGGGGTGCCCTCCCCAAGCCCACCCACCGTTTCCGCCCATCATCTGCAGGGCGCTCACGCAGGGCTCGCCCTCGTCCTCCTCCACGTCGTCCTCATCCACGTCCTCATCTGGGTGGTACAACACTGGCCCACTCTCAACCACAACAGCTGGCCTCACAGGGTCAGCTCCAGGGCTGCGGGAGCTTGGCAGCACTGCCTGAGAACCAGGAAAGAGGTTGGGAACAGAAGCCACCTGAGAGACCCCACCCCGCCCCACCCACCCCAGGGATACTGCCCAGGAGACCCCACTCCTACAGCACTCCAACCACCTGGAAGAGCACTCAAGAGACCCAACCTCATTCTACCTCGATCACCCTGGGGTCCACAGCCGGGATACCCTGTGCCCCCAACCCTGGGGACCACACATGGGAGACCTGCCCTACCTCACCCCGGGGTCCATGTCTAGGAGATCCTGCTCCTAACCCCTAATCACACTAGGGAGCACCCTAGGTAACCCCACCCCTTTCCGACCCTGTCAGGGAGATTCTGCCCCACCCAATCTCTCTGTGGTCCACACCTGGGAGACCCAGACCCAGCCTAGAAACACCTTTGGGAGGCCCCACCCCTTCCATGCCAATCCTCTCAAGGAGTACCCCTGGGAGACCTCGCCCTGCCCCACCCCACTGGTGAGGCACAGAGCAGCGCCAGGTTAGAGCTCCTGGAGCCCGATGGGGCTGCCCTCTGCTAGGCCCACTCTCTGCATGGCCCCCAAAATAGGACCTGTGGTGTGTGCTTTCCAGAACATGGCTGTGCCAGTCCCCAACAACTCACCTCGTTGAGGGCCACCTTTTTGGCTGGCTGAGCAGACACTAGGGGCCTCAATCTGGGAGGAAAGACATGCATAGTTCAGCCCAGTTAGTGGCCCCATGCTGACCCCACTCCCTACCAGAGGCACCAGTGACGCCGTCCAGTGAGGTCCTGGTGGTACCAAGCTGAGTCCCATCCTCACCAGTGCTGCCCTTGCTGGCCCCTCCCTCCCACCGTTCCAGTCTCTTGCCTCCACGCCCATCCCACTAGGTGGCTCCCTTCGCCCCTCTTCCTACTGTGCCTTCCCTGACATCCCAGCAACATCGCCAGTCTTTTCACTCCCCTATAAGAGGGAGTCACCAAGCCCTCCTATATGACTCCATGGTGCTCCAAGAGGCACTGGCCCAACTCCCCAATGCCCCCAGGGCCACGACTCCACCCCCCAGTCCCCAGTGGAAGTAACCGCCCCCCCTCCAGCCCTGTAGCATCCCCAGGGCCATACTCCTACCCCCCTGCCCCACAACAGGAGTGCCTCCCTCACCCCTCCAGTCGCCCAGCGTCAGTACCCCCACTACCCAGAACCTCCAGGGCCATGCCCTCATCCCACCCAGCACCCAGCCCCCCCAGGGCCATACTCCCATCCCCCAGCCTCCCAGCGTCAGTACCCCCCCCACCTCCCAGCACCTCCAGAGCTATGCCCCTACTTCCTCAGCAGCAGTGTCCACTAGCCCCTTCAGTGCCCCCAGAAGCAGTGCCCTCCACTCCCCACAGCACCTCCAACATCTATACATGTCCCCTCCCATCTGGTCAGTACCAGCCAATGGGCTAGGAACGATATCCAGTGCCTCCCATCTTTTGAAATATCAGGGTGACAGACACGCTTCAGCTGGAACCCCTCAGTTCCAGGTGCCCTCCACTGGGACCCACGTCCATTTTGGCAGGTGATGTCCTAAATGTCACAGTTTACTGGAGAAACCAGAAGAATGGCTTTTGCTATGAAAGCGTCTGGATTTTTTTTAACATCAGCAATTCTGATTTCACTTTATTGCCGTGTAAAGCAAAGAAGAGACAGCATCTAGCAGAATTCATACAAAAGGGAACATTTGATTAAAATCAGAAGCCCCGCCTGGCTGTCCACATGGGCAAAGGCTCTAGCAGCCTGTCCTTGCCACCCTGCTTTGTTCATGTCAGAGAAGGAAAAGGCACTGCAGACTTCACTGGGGAGACAGGCACCAGTGATGAGGAGAGGACGAGGACATGCAGTCCCCACCGAGCTGGGCCCACCTTGACTGAGCTGGCCTGTGCAGCCCCAGTACACAGCGATGACTGTGCTGAGGGTGGTTCCGAGGGCTGGTGCAGTGGTGCAGCATGGCCATGGCCAAGGGAGGGCCATGGACGGCACAGAGCGGGAGTCCTGACAGAAAGCCCTGAAGACCACCCTCCCTCACTCCCTTCCTAAGAGGAGGTCCCGAGACACGTGCTCTGCCAGCACGTCCCAGCAAGTGTCAACTATCTTCTTCCTAGATGCAGCCCCCTGGACACAGCCCTTGGAGGCCCTGGACCATGCCCCTTCACACCCACTCCTCCACTCAAGGTCAGCTCAGGCCCTGGTGTCAGGTGTCACATCTGACAAGGGACCACCCTCAACTTCCCACACACTCGCACCCCGGACTCTGTACACGGTACCTCTTTCCCACGCTGGTGGGATCAGCGGAGCTGCGGCTGGCTGTCCTCTTCCGTGAGGGCTTCCTGGCGCTGACTGGCCCCAGCAGACCTGTGCCCTCTCCTGGTGGTGCCTCTTCCTCCCCACTGGGGCCCCCACTCGCACTGTTGAGGTCCCGCAGCACGTGGTAGTTGATCTTGCTGGAGATCTTCTTCTGCTCCAGCATCTTCTCGATGGCCTCGCCCGCTGTGCTGGCCTGGATGGGCTCCCTCTTCTTGCACGACTTCTTCGGCTGAGTTGGGCACAAAAGCAAGGGTTGCTGGGGAATGGACGGGCACAGAAGGGCCAGGCAGTAGGGGCTCCACATGCTTCCAGAATTCATGCCTCAGTAAAGGAGCATTAGGCTGCTGGGTCTTTGTTGGACACTGCAGCCCTCAGACTCCCAACTGGACCTCATCTGCCCTCCAGAGGGTTCTCGCTTTCTCCTAGCCCTTGCTCAGCCCTGGCAGCACTGTGCTGTCCTAGGACTTTACACCCGTCAGCTGACAGATGTGGCTGCACCACAGGCAGGCCCCCTCCTTCAGCAGACATGGTGACAGGATAGTGGGCACCCCGGGCAGGAACCCCAGCACAGACGTGGTGACAGGACAGTGGACACCCCAGGCAGTGACCCCAGCATCCACGTGTGACCTGGCCACGTGGCGGCCCTACCTTGTGCTCCTTGTAGATGCCGAGTGCCTTCTCCTTGGCAATCCTGGCTTCTTTCTCTGAAAGATGGAGTGTGCAGGGTCAGGGGGGGGGTCCTCCCGGGCTGATGGCAGGGGGCTTCCCCCGGCTTACCCCTCTGCTCGCGCAGGTACTCTGCATTCTCACGCATCCACAGCTCGGCCTTCACACGGGTCTCTGCCTCGTCCAGGATGTACTGCACAGACACAAGGGTAGGGTTACTCGGGTTCTGGGCCACCCTGAGCAGCACTTCTGCTCCTGTATCAGCCAAGTGGGAAGAAAGAGTGGGACAGGCATGGCCTCTGACCTCCTGACCCACCACACCCTGAAGCAGGCAAGGGCTGTCTTGTGTTAATAGAGTCCTAGAGACTTCTCCTCAACAGAGGCCTGAAAGGACCACTGCCACACTGGGTCTGGACACTGTCGTGTCAGTGGACAGAGGCCTATCGGGCCTCTGATTCCTGAAGCTGCCAGGAATCAAAACTGGGGTGTGGGAGTGGAGGGAGATGGAGTAGCCACAAGGTGGCAGTGCCAAGAGCGCCCCACACAGGAGGGACCCATGTCCAGGGCACAGCAAGTTCCCTAGGGGTCCCAACAAGCAGCAGACCAGCCACCTCCACCCGAGTTCTACCGACTGGGCTGTGCATACAAACAATAGCTTACTTTGTCAATTTCAAGGTCATCGATGCCACTGAGGTCCAGCTCGCCGTCCTCCAAGGTGTCTTCTAGAGGGAAGTATGAGGGTCAACACTGTCAGCTGGCTGGGGCAGACGGTGGTCAAGCTGCACAGACATTCCAGCCAGGGGCCAAGCAGCCAGGTCTTCCTCAGCACCACCAGCCATGCCCAACTCTGTTCCCATGGCGTCCCCTTTAGACACTGCATGCTGAGCCTGGCCTTCTTGAGGGCATTCTGGGTAGGACACTCCCTCACATCATGTGTGGTCATGTGAGGAGCTGACCAGAGCCACTGAGAGACTGTGAAGCCCACAACGAAAAGGGGCACAGCAACTAGTGAGGTTGAGGGTCCCTTCTGGGATGCTGCAGGCAGAGGCAGGAAGAGCCCGATTATAGGAACGGAGCTGTGACGGCCACCTCAGGTCATTCTGTCTCACATCCAAGAGTCCACTGGCAACCTCCTCTCTACAGCCTATCACGTCCACAAACCCAAGGTTCAGTCCTCTCAGCTCAGACTCCATCCCTCACTCCAGCAGTTGGCCCTGTGAGAGGGTCTACAAGTCCATACCTACACAGTTCCTGCTGGGGAGTCCCGCATCCTTGGCCTCTGCCCTTCCCTCTCACTGCGCACCCTCCCGCATGTCCCAGTTTCTGTCTGGCCCTCATGGTCCAGGGCACATGCCCATGACTGGCCCTGTGTGCACTCTCCCTTCCCCAGAGGGCAGGTGGCATGGGACACAGGCGCCTCCTCACACCTGACCCAGAAAGCATGCACGGTGCCTAGCAAATCACCAGCTGGCCCTCAGGCTCTGTTCTGCCTCGCTCACCAGCTGGCCCTCAGCCAGGGGAAGCAAGTGGGGCCTGCCCAAGACAGAAGAGCCGTCAGCCTGCCAGACCATGTCTCATGACAAGAGACGGGTGAAGAAGGAAGGATGCTGTGACCTCCAATTCGGCTGCGTATGTCCGTTTCTGCACTCCACACTCCCATGACTCTTAAGTCTTCTGTGGCCTGTTCACTGAGGCCACAGCCCCCCTGGGACTTACCTCTTCTCCCCCTATTCCTCCTTATCACCACATGGACAGGGAAATGACAGTATCCTTCCCACAAGCCCACCCTTGAAAACACCTCAACATCACCTGGCTGAGGAGGGAGAACTAGCAGGGTTGAGTGTCCTCCAGGGCCAACTGGTCAAATCGTAGGCCTCCACCAACAGTGCTCCCTAGAGCAGCGCCCTCCTCCTCCTTTCCTCTCAAGCCACTCCCTCTCGCTTCCCTCCAACCTGGAGCAGACCCCTGCCCTCCCCCCTTCTCTGAACCAAGAGACCCCTTCCTCCTGTGGCCAGCAGCCCCTTCCCCTCTCCACTGCCTACCGCCAGCAGCACCTCACCTCAACCCCTACTTACTGGGGTCCCGACTTGGAGAGGAGATGCACTCTCGGATGGACTCAGAGATGCCCAGGCTGGCCGCTGTCGGCAGGGGTCCGAGCAGGGACTCCAGGGCGGGGGGCCGGCTCCCCTCTTCTGCGCTCCCTACTGATTCTGAGCAGCCCGGCAGGCTGTCCCCGAGGAGCTCTCGGTAAAAGTCCTTGTTGAGGTGACTGGCCGCAGCCTCCAGCTCCTCGTCCTCGACGTCCTCATCACCAAATAAGCTGGACACGGTGTCCTCGACAGAACCTGCACAAAACGGCCTGCAGCTGTAAGCGAGGCGGACAGAAACAGCCAAGACGGGGCAGTGCCAACACCTCTGCTGGCCGCAGGCGGCCATTCCTGCAGCTAGCTGAACACCTGGCAGAGCTCAGCTGCTTTCACTTAGCTGGCCTGCGCTTTGACAGAAAGGGTCAGACATCTGAGCCCATGTGTGCAAGAATACTCGGTCAGCATGCTCCACACTTCTCACACACACACACACACACACACACACACACACTCCTTGTCCCAGACCCCACACATAGTACACTTCACACCAAATCCCTGTCACAGGCCTTATCACCACACCACACATGAACTCCCTGAACACACGGAGTACATACCACAGACCCCACACGATCACATGAATCCCATCACAGACACATACCCTGCCACACCCCACATGCCTCACACCAACAGGAAGTTCCTCCCAAAGGTCAATAACCCACACACCAACTCCCTGCACAGACTTGCACCTCACACACTTCATGCAAACAAACTCTTTCATAGATCAAAACGTGGGTGCACAAAAGACAACATTTTAGACAGAAAATATAGGAGAAATACCTTTGTAACCTTCAATTAGTCAACACTTCTTAGATAAAATTTCTTAGATGTGTTACCAAAAGCACAATCTAGAAAAGAAACTACTGATTGCTTCATCCTATCAACATGAAGAATTGCTCTTTGAAAAACACTCTTAAGAGAACTGTAATCAAAACAACTCTGAGATATCATCTCACTGCCGTCAGAATAGAAAAATTTAACAGAACAGCAAGCAACAAATGCTGGCGAGGTTGTGGAGAAACTGGAATTCTTATTCACTGTTTGTGGGAGTGTAAAATGGTGCAACCACTGTGGAAGGCGGAATGGAGCTTTCTCAAAAAGTTGCAAATAGAGATACCATTTGACCCAGCAATTCCACTACTTGGAATATACCCCAAACAGACCATAACTGACACCCAAGCAGATATATGCACACCCATGTTTATCGCGGCTTTGTTCACAATAGCAAGGAGTTGGAAACAACCCAAGTGCCCATTAACAAACAAATGGATAGAGAAACTGTGGTATATTCACACAATGGAATACTATGCAGCACTGAAAAACAAGAAATTCATGCAATATGATTCAAAATGGGTGACTCTGGAGGATATTATGCTGAGTGAGGTATTTCAGTCAAAAAACAAAAAAATACTGCATGGTGCCACTGTTGTAAAACAGGACTGACCTTGGGGTTGGGGGCAGACTGAGGAAGACGGGTTCAGTAATGTATACCACATTGAAACAGATGAGAGAGAAAACTGTTTAAAAGGGATATGTGATTGGGTATTATTGTCATGACAGGAGTCCAGAGGGAAGGCTACATAGAGGAGTGGACCTGGAGGGAGGGATTGTAAAACTATGAAAGAATTTTTCTTTTCCTTTTCCAAGAGGGTAGTGTACTAGGGGAGAGGGTTGGGAGGGGAGAAAAGGGCAACAGCGAATGAATGGAAATCCAAAGTCTCTGTAAATTTTCATTGAAGTTAATAATAAATTTCAAGAAAAGAGAGAGAGAACCAGGTGGGAGAAAACAGCGGTAAACAACCTATCTAATAAAGCACATATGCCTGAACATACAAAACTGCGTGGAGTCAACTACAGCTCACAGCAATGCTAGAACAACAGATGTAAACCTTGCCCTGCCCTACTCTGTCTTCGCATGTACACCCTGCCAAAGTCCAGTGCTGGTCCACAGGCAAACGGGTTACAATCCCCACAGAGCCCCGTATTGCTTTGTACTGCTGAACCGGAGCCCACTCGTTGCTGAGTCTCCAGCGGGTTTCAGAGGCCGTGAACACCAGGAGAATGCCCGTCTTTCTCCCACAGCAGCCAGTGGACATGAACTGCTTGGCTCTTGGCTGGCCATACACAACTCCTTACCACTAAGCCACCAGAGCTTCTGTGAAAGGCCTTTCCATGGCCAGTGAAACACAAGCAACCATCTTCCGTGTGATCTCTACTTTCGGCAAAGATTTCTCATCAATCACTCATCTGGTTTGCGGAAATATCTATGTTAGTATCCCATCACTTCCTGGGGCCTTCTTTTTTGCCAATGACTTTTGTTGTTTGTTGTTCTGTGCCGTCGAGTCGCTTGCAACTCACAGCGACCCTATGTACAACAGCCCTATACTCTGCTCTGTCCTGTGCCAATCACACTGTCTCTGACACTCCCATCCCAATTATCCTGGTCACTGAATCAATCCACCTCATAGAGGGCCTTCCTCTCCTGCACTGTCCCTCCACCCTCCCAAGCATGATGTCCCTCTCCAAGGACCGGTCTCTCCTCACAACATGTCCAAAGTATGTCAG
>NW_006400190.1:448529-451162 GCF_000299155.1 Elephantulus edwardii | reverse complement strand
AATTTCATGAAACAACATATGAGCAAGAGCCTCTGGTGATGAAAGAAGTTTAGGCTGCTTTGAAGGAAATGGAAAAAAATAAGGCTCCAGGAATAGATGGTATACCAACTGACATATTTCAGTTAACAGATGCTGCCCTGGACGTGCTCACCAAGTTGTGCCAAGAAATCTGGAGAACAGCCACTTGGCCAATGACTTAGTGCAGCTTAAACTTTCTCCTTTGTTACCATCCTGATTTAAGATCAGGAAAGGGATGCAGCAGGGTTTATCTTTTCTCCAGCTCTTTCATTTTATATGGACCAACAATCAACACCCATGGTAGCAGCAGTCAAGAAATCAAAAGATGCTTAGGAACCAACACCGTGGCATCTGGCTGCCAAGACTGACCCATCCATCCTCACAGTGATGTGGGTAGTTTAGGGCCGACCATCTCTGAATGCTGGACTCCAGTGTGCATTATCTGCACCCAGATGTAATGGATGGTCATTCTGTTCCCAACATCACCTGTGGTCACCCTGGGGTAGAAAGCCTTTAAAAGTAGCTAGGCCAGGGCCCTTTTTTTGACATGGTGTCTTGGCCAGAACAGTGGGTCAAATCGATGGTTGTCACAGGGGCCAACCAGTATACCTTTCATCTGGAGGCCACTGAGAATCCAGGAGCTTTGATTAAAGACATTCATATAAATGGAATGAAGGTTGGTCTTGCTAACAAACCAGAAAGTACTGTTGAGTATTTAGCTCCATGGGCTAATCAGATTAAATATAGTCTTGGCTATGACAGTGGAAACTGGATTTGGAGATTAGAAATTCATACAAGATACGATGCCAAAGGTTCTCTGCTTGAGGACCCATTTCCCATCTTTGGACATAAGATGTGGCTGGTGGTGGGGGTCCCAAAACTATCCACAAGTGTGTAGAGGTGGGAGCTAACCTGGTTGTGTCTGCGTGTGCCATTAGGAGGAGTGGAGACCCCAGATCTGTTTGCCAGGAGCTGCTAAGAAATAGTCTCTTTATCAATGAAATCTCTCAAGCAGTCCACTGTTTCTGCTCATGCAATCTCCTTTTTACTGGAAAACAAGAATATTGACTACCAAATCATATCACAATTTGGTCACTATGGCTTTCCTGAGCAATTTTTCATTTATTCAAATAACTCAATTTTATAGTGAAAAATGTTCTCAGAGTAAAAATGAAATTGGTGTATATATATATTGTATAGACTTTTTCAGTTATGGAATTTAAAGGTTGGTTGGGTTAATATTCTGTTTTTACAGACAGACTTGATTATTTTTTCTTTTTTTGAGAACACTCACTATCACTCTTCATTGTGTGCTTTATTTAGGAACATTCATTACTTCTGTAATTAAAAATATTCTAAAATAAAATAACAGCACTTCAATGAACACATTTGTAAGAGTTGTTTTCTAAATTTTAGGTTTTAGCCTTGGCATGAATTCTCAGGTATGGAATTACTAAATCAAAGGTTCAGAGCATTTGAAGTCTTTTGTTAAAAACTAGTAAATTGGTTTTCTAATTAGCTGTCATGAAGAAGTTCTGAGAAAAACAGTAAACAACTGAACTAGGAAGAAATATTCTCATCACAAATTTAAATGTGTCTGACTCATCAAAGTTCAATTCTAAATACACCTCCTTAACTCTTCCCAGAGTTTTCTCATTTGAGAAAAGTTAAACTTTCTAATAGTTGCAATAAAAAGTAGGTTTATATAAAAATCCTTTTATTTTAAAGCCTTCTACTTTATATTTGAAATATAAAATCATATACTTTTCAGATCTTGATTCTAGAAATATACATCAAATCTTTTTAAATTTTAATAATCACTTGGAAGATATTTTTATTAGAAAATATTTGTATAATAGTTCTTAATAACAAGTCACTTTGTCTCTTTCATATGTAAAACACAAATAGATGTATTTCAAGTTATCATGAAATAGCTATCTTTATAAGTTGATATAAGTGCTTATTTAGAACTTTCTAAAATGAGATGGAATTATGATCTTCAACTGTTAAAAAAATGACGAATGTCTTAGGACAAAATTTATTCAGAGCATGAAGTAATTGTTTCTCTTGGTTTTACAAAAAGAATTTCTATAACTCCAAACCAATTTACAAACAAGCTATTGTTTCAATATGACCAACAGAATTGGGCCCTGAAGTTTAAAAAAAAACCACAACAAAAACCAAACCTCCCCAGACAGTAAATAGTTTAAATTGTTGATCATCTTCAGTATTGAGTTAAACAAACAAGCAAAGTATAATAGAAAGTATAGAGAATTTGGTATTAGAGTTCAAGTTCCTATTCTTGTTGTTAATAGGCTTTTAAGTGTTAATTGGCATTTGACCCTGAATAAGTTTTTTTAATTTTGCTTAAGTTCAATTGGTTTTTTATCCATTTAATGCATAAAGGAAATGAATTCAGGGTTGTTGCAGCTTTTTTAAGCTTATAGAAAGATTAATTAATTAATTAATCTGCTGAGGATTATCCAAAAACGACTGAAACAGCACATCAGCAGAGAACTTCCAGAAGTCCAGGCTGGGTTTAGAAGGGGTCGTGGTACTAGGGATATTGTAGCTAATGTTAGATGGATCTTAGCTGAAAGCAGGGAGTGCCAGAG
>NW_006400190.1:439639-448429 GCF_000299155.1 Elephantulus edwardii | reverse complement strand
ATGTATTAAATAATTTTAAATTTTAATAACCATTTGGAAGATATTTTCTGATTAGAAAATATTTGTCTAATAGTTCTGAATAACAAGTTATTTTGTCTCTTTCACATCAGACTTGATTTTTATAAAGAATAAAACCATGGCCGTATTAAAGTTACAACATAAAAATGTGTCTTTAATGCTAAAGAAGGCACATCAGCTTCTATGAAAAAAAATCTTTTCCTTGTAAGTCTAACAAGTAGGAAGCAGAAGTAGCATCCTAAATAACATGCTAACTTCCTAAACAACAGGCCTCTGGAAACTCTATGAACTCTGATAAGTGTCAATAGTTATAGAAAGGCTTCAGGCTTCTTGTTCATAGGGTCACTGTGAGTCGTGCTTGACTCAGTGGCAATCAACATTTATAACAAGAGCTTTCTGTTGCTTCTCATCTGTTTTGCAAAAGCAAAAGGAGTAATCATATTTTAATGATACAGAATGACATGGAGGAACGTGGATAGTTATGGGGTAGTGATAGAGCCCAGAATGGAAGTCAGTTAAAATCAGGAAAAATAATGGTAAACATTCCTTAATAATTGGAACATGGAATGGATGCAGCTTGAATGCTGGAAAACTAGAAATCATGAATAATGAAATGGAATGCATGAACATGGACATATTAGCATTAGAGAGATGAGATGGACCAGCTCTGACCACTAGGAATCAGATAATCACATGGTATTCTCCACTGGGAATGAAATGCAGAAGAGTGGTGCTGCATTCATAGTCAAAAGTCAACATCAAGGTCTATAATATTCAGACACATTCAAGGAATATAACAATTATTCAAATACATGCTCCTACATCTGGAGCCAAAGAGTAAGAAACTGAAAATGTTTACCAAATTTTGCAGTCCAAAGTTAACCAAACATGCAATTAAGATATATTACATGTTAACTGGTGAGTGGAATACAAAAGTGGGAATCAGTGAAGAAGGAACGGTAGTTGGAAAATATGGTACTTGGTGAACAGGAAAGAGGCTGGAAACAGAATGATCAAATTTGGTATTTTCAATGATTTGTTCACTGTAAAGACTTTTTAAAAATGATATAAACGGCAACTTTACATATGGACCTCACCTGATGGGCTTGCATAGGAATCAGACTGACTACATCTCTGGAAGTAACCGTTGGAAAAAGCTCAGTATCGGCAGGCAAGACCATGCCAAGAGTGGACTGTGGGTCAGATCACTCAAGTGCAAGTTTAAATTGAGATGGATTGATTCAGTGATTGGGGTAACAGGGACAGGTGTGTAAGAGACAATAAGAATGCCAAAGGATAGAAACGGGTTTAGGACTATTGTACAAAGGGCAGCTGTAAGTCACAAGTGACTTGACGGCACGTAACAACAAGTATAAATTGAGGCCAAAGAAATTTAAAACAGTTCTATGAAAACCAAAATATAATCTTGAGTCTATTCCATCTAAATTTCAAAATCATCTAAAGAATAGTTGTGAAGCCCTGAACACCAATGATCTAAGACCAGATGAGTTATGGGATGACATCAACAATATCATCCATGAAGAAAGCAAAAGGTCATTACAAACACAGAGGAGAAAGAAAAAAACTCAAAATGGCTATCAAGAGAGACTCTGATTGCACAGGAGGGTTGAAAAGCCAAAATAAAGGGAAAACATACCAAAGTAAAAGAGCTGAACAGATTTCAAAGGGTAGCTAGAGAAGACAAGTATTATAATGGAACGTGCAGAGAGCTCAAATTGGAGAATGAAAAGGGAAGAATTTGCTCCGCATTTCTCAAGCTGAGAGAACAAGTCATAATATTAAAAAATGCTATGATCAATATGTTGAAGGACCCAAAAAGCATAAAAAAAAAGATGGCGGGAGTACACAGAACCACTGAAGCAAAAAGAACTGACTGACTTTGAGAAACTTCAAGAGTACCCCATGAACAAGAGCCAACTGTAATGAAAGAGAAGTGAAAACTGCATTAAAGGCATTGCAAAAAACAAGGCCCCAGGAATCAACGGAATAGCAATTGACTTGTCTCAATTAACAGATGCATCCTTGGATGCACTCACAAGTCTATGCCAGAAAATTTGGAGGACTGCTGTCTGGCGAATAGATTGGAAGAGGCTCATATTTGTTCCTATTCCCAAGAAAGGTGAGCCAACTGAATGTGGAAACTATTGAACAATATCATTCATCTCACATGCAAGCAAAATACTGCTGAAGATCATTAAAAAATGGTCAGATTACATAGATAGGAAACTGCTAAAAGTTCAAGCAAGATTTAGAAGGGGCCATGGCACCAGGGATATCACTGCTGTTGTCAGCTGGATACTGACTGAAAGTAAAGAACATCAGAAGAATGTCTATTTAATCTTTATTGACTATGCAAAGGCATATGAGTATGTGGATCAAAATAAGTTATGGTTAACAATGAGAAGAATGGGAGCCCCTATGTACTTAACTATGCTCACGCGAAACTTATACCTGGACCAGAAGAAAGTGTGTCAGGTTTGTATTTTCTCTCCATACTTATTCAATCTGTATGCTGAGAAAATTATTTGAGGTGAACTCTGAAGAAGAATGTGGCATCAAGACAGAAGGAAGACTCCTCAATAACCTGCATTACACAGATGACACTACCTTGCGTGCTAAAAGTGAGGACTTGGAAGCACTTGTTGCAGAAGATCAAGGAATACAGCTTTCAATATGGACTGCATCTCAACATTAAGAAAACAAAAATTCTTACCAATGGACTGATAGGCAACATCATGATAGACCAAGAACAGATTGAAACTGTCAACAACTTCATGTTACTTGGATCCATAATCAACATCCTTGGTACCAGCAGTCAGGATATGAGGAGACGTATTGTATTAAGACAGCCTGCCCTTAGGGATCTCTCCAAATTATTGAGGAATAATGATGTCAGTTTGAGGATTAAGGTGTATCTGAATCCTATGTGATCTTTCCGATAATTTGCTACGCATGAGAGCTGGACAATGAATGAGGATGACAGAAGAACTGATGCCTTTGAGCTGCGGTGCTGGAGAAGAACACTGAACATGGACTGTCAAAAGAACAAACAAATATGTCTTGGAGAAAGTGAAGCCAGAGCTCTTTGGAGGAAAAGATGATAAAAGTTTTGGCTCACATACTTTGGACATGTTGCTGGGAGTGGGGGCTACTCCTTGGAGAGGGTCATGGTGCTCAGAAAGACAGAGAGGGTTGATGAAGGAGATGACGACCTTTGACCAGGTGGACTGACACAGTGACTGTCCCAAAGGGCTCTTGTGTGTCAGGAAGTGTAAAGATGGCACAGGCTAGGACACGGTTCAGACCTGTTTTTCCTTGGGTTGCTGTGAGTTGTACTTGACTCAACGGCACCTAACAACAGCAATCCTTGGAGGTGAGGACGGTGAAGCTTCACCTCACATAACTCTGGGCATGTTGTCAGGAGGGGCCAGTCCTTGAAAGAGGACTTGATGCTAGGAAGAGTGAAGGGGCAGAAAAAGAAAGGAGGCTCTTCAACAAGATGGACTAGTATAGTGAGCACAGTAAGGACCTGCAGTGTGGCAGAGAGGGTGAGAACGGCCAGGACAGGGCCAGGTCAGACCTGCTGTTCAAGGCTGCTATGAGCTATAGTGTGTGTGATGGCACCTACCCACAACAAAACCAGACAGTCAAGGTCCTCCTCCACCAGGACATGACTACAAATAGCTCTCAGGGCTAAAAGGAGAGTGGCTGAGACCAAGGCCAGAGAGCCTGATTTCTCAGCAGAAAGCACAGAGTAAGGAACGAAATGACCCATCCAGAAGAAACCACCTCATCCTACAAACGTGCAGACACACACATGCCTGAGGCAGCTCGTAGTGGAGAGTTGGGACATTCTGGGATGTCCACAGGGAGCAGGACTCAGGAACATACGACTTCTGACTGTGCCAGAGAGAAGACAACAGAACCAGTGAGCCAGCACGAGTGCTGTAGGGGCCGGACGGGCACCCAGCTTGGGAAAGCACTGAAGCCAAAGCCACAGGCCGAGGACGACGGCCAACAGGGAGCACTAGTGTCCATGACGCCTTGTCCTGAAGTAAGTTCAACGGCAGCAAGGAGGGATCGAACCCGTACAGCGTGGACACTGACAGTCAAGGACAGGATGGAAACTGTATGTCCGTCAGGACAGGGACAGGGCATAGGGCTGGGGGCAAGACAGCAGGTGGTATGGGTGTCTAAGGGGCACAGTATGCTGGGGCTAGAGGGCTACAGGCCTAGGTGGTGCCTAGTGAGGAGGTCACACAGGCAAGTGGAGGGTGTAAACTGTTAGCCACAGAACAGGCTCAGCTCACCGTCTTTGGCCAGGGTGGCGAGGGCCCCTTTAGCCTTTGGCCGGCTGCTCTCCAGCTCAATCTCGATGGCATCCTGGTAGCTGGAGATCTCACCTGAGTGAGAAAGTGGCAATAAGCAGGAAGCCCCTTTTTAGAGAACCGGAACAGAATGCTCAGTGGTGAGCCCGATACTACCTTCCACTTCTTCCAGTTGCTTGGAGAGAACCTGCTCCAGCTGCAAGAGAGGGGGAAGCGGTCAGGTGTGGCCTGCAGAGTTGGATAGGCCACTCCATGGACACCAGGAGCAGAAGTTTGAGACCTCTAGGTGCAAGAGAGGGGCCAGGTTATGAAAGGGAAGGAGGAACATGATGTGGGGGAAGGCAGCAGAGGCCTAGGCCCTCAGGAGCCAGGAGGCCTCAGAGAGGCAGGCAGCCCACGAGAGGGTGCCGATAGTGCTGGGGGATAGGCTAGATGAGGAGCTCCCACTGCTTCAAACCCTCTCAGCGCCATGGAAGGTCATACCGCCCTTCCGCAGAACACGGAGCCTTTTCAGACATCTCAGAATAGAAATGAACTGCAGTATCTCCCAGGTAGGGGCGAGGCTATGTCCCAGGCTGGGTGTGCCATGGGGGCTGCGCCAGTCTATGTCTCAGACTAAGTGTGCCAGATAGATGTGCATGTCCCAAGCTGGGTGTAACAGACAGGGGGCCAAGAGGAGTATATGTCCCACGCTGGGTGTGTCAGGTGGAAAGGGTGTCCCAGGCTGGATGTACTGGACAGGGGGATGCTTCCTGCCCAGGGCA
Source organism: Elephantulus edwardii (assembly GCF_000299155.1). Taxonomy (NCBI): domain Eukaryota; kingdom Metazoa; phylum Chordata; class Mammalia; order Macroscelidea; family Macroscelididae; genus Elephantulus; species Elephantulus edwardii. Next base: position 443,298 of record NW_006400190.1, on the reverse strand, counting down.
TCATTTAGTCAGCGTGAGCAGCCTCGTTGGAGGCTGTGGGAGACAGTGAGCCACCACTCTGGCCGTGGGTAGCAGTGATCCCGGGCGGCTGTGGGTAGCAAGTGGCCCCGGACAGCATGGGCCTGACAGGACAACTTCCACAGGCACCTGAGACCTACAGACATTCCACCCAGGCCCTGCCCTTTCACCTGGCCCACACTGTGTGACACCTGACCCTGCTTCCCCAGTGACCCAGAGTGGCCACTCTAATGGATCCAGAAACCTCAACAAGCGGAGCATCCAGACCTCCACTTGGGAGTTCTAAACCCGCAAGTCGCCTTTTCTCCTCAGTGGCCACAAACACCGGGCCCACTGAGGAGAGATGGCCCCTGCCCACTGCTACGGCTGGAGGCAGGACACCCACCTGCTTCATCCGCAGCTTCCTCTGGCCTGCTGTGTACGAAGGCGGGTCGCATTCCTCCTCCAGGTCAATCCTCATGAACTCATCGATGGTCAGCTGACTGGTCGGGGTGTCTTCAAACTCGGTGAGCCTGAGACATGCAGGTGGTCACGTGACAGCCCAAAGCGGGGGTTTCTCAGAGGGGTGCAGTCATGGGGGGCAGCATGCGAATCTACAAGCAGGCTTCTTGGTCCCTGCCTGGCCCTGTTGACCAGCCAGGCCAGCTCCTGATAGCTGAAGGACTCTGATTAATCTGGTCAACTCTCTACATGTCACAGGATTCTCAAAACATTTACTAGAAGAGATTCTAGCAGGAATTCAAAATGAAAAACAAACAGCTGCTGTCTGCTCTGTGTGTCCAGTGCCTGCGCAGCCTGGCTCTGCAGGTCTCAAGGCCTTGAGGCACCCTCGGTGCACACCTAACCTTTCGGTCAGCAGCGAGCAGGGTGAGCTGTGTGCACTGCCCAGGAGCTTCTAAAGAGAGTGACTGGTGAATGCCTCGAGCCTGCCAGGCAGTGATCCACAACACCTCAAGGCACAGGAGGAACCCCAGCTCCTCTTGCTCAATGGGCTGGACTGTCATGGGCTCTGTGTGGCTGGACAAGGGTTGAGGGGCAACTCCACAACCCTAGCTTCCCACTGAAGCCCTTGGCACTGCTGGTTATCTGCCTACGCAGGCTTCAAGGTCCAGGGTACCCAGGTCAAACCGAACCACCAGCAGTGCTAGGCCCGCTCCTCCTGTGCTACTGCCTGCGGGGGTAGTGGGACATGGACACACGGAGACACACAAGGCAGCCGAGCTTTGAGCATGCTGGGGAGGAGGACCACAATGGATGGATGTGGACTCACAGAGAGACACATGGGGAACCACCAGCCCAGCCCTGAGGATACCGTGCTGACAGGCTCAAAGACCCTGCTCAGAGCTGAGTGCAGGCCTGGCTGAATGCCCTGCCTCAGCAGAGGTCACCACAGGCCTGCTGTCCTGGGTTTGGCAGTGTGTCCCTACCTCTTTCGCAGCGTTGACTCACACACTTTGACCACGCTGATGACCTCCTTGACAGTTCTCCGGAAGTCATGCATTCTGGCCGCAACCAGAAGAGCTGTAGGAGCAAATGACTGGTGACACTGGGACTCAGCAGACACTGGTGGGCACGCCCCATCCACATGGAGGGTTAGCACAGCCCGAGCCCCTGCCACCCATTCATGTCTGCTGCCGATTCACCTGGTGCAGGCCCTGCCATGGGCGCAGCGGGCATTTCCCACATCGCCTTTCAGCAAAGCCACCAGGGCCATGGGTCTCGCCTGGGACTTTAGGGGGGACCGCTTTGGAGGGAGTGGTGGGTAAGATGCCATGGGTCCTGCCTGAACTGAGAGGGAGTAGGTGTGAGACCTGCCTAGGGCTCTGTGGGGGATGATGTGGGTCCCACCTGCATCTTTGGAGGGGTGGCATGGGTCCTGCCCGGGGCTTTCCATGGGACAGTGTGGGTTTCACAGGGGCTCTGACCCTCCCTAGCTCCTCAGAGGTGTCATGGCCACTCAACTGTTGGCCTCTCTGGACTTGCACACTGCCCGGTACATGACACCATGTATGTAAAAGGGTTTGCCACTCCCTGCACTGAGTTGTGGAGTGGCTGAGGGAGGGATAGCAGGTTTAGGGAGAGCAGGGTGGTTCTGGCTGCTGCAGGCCCTGGGGAGCAGGCTATCCCACAGCGAGCCCTGAAGGTGTTCCTGGTGCCTCACAGTTACATGCCTTAAGTACTGGGGACTTTTCACCTCGACATCACATGACAGCACCTCATTCCTTCTTGCCCCACCCCTCTGTGTGCCGTAACAGCGCCACCTCCATCGTAAGGACCCCAATCCGTCACCACATGCCATACAGCATCAAGAGGATCCCTCATACTGTCCCCTCCTCGTAGGTGCCATACCTGGCCACTCCGATCACAGGGCCCCACCCCACCCTGTTCACCTGACACCTGTGCCGGCCCCGACGTCAGAAGGCAAACGCCCCACCTGTGGCTATATTTGGTCCCCCCCCCATGCGAGTCCTTGCCCCAGCCCCCACCCTACGTCTTCTCCACACCTCCCCACTGCCACGTAATAGGAATGTGCGTGCACATTCACACTCACCCCCTCCACATTCACACTCACCCCCTCCTCACCTGCACCGCACAGCCCTGAGGGCCGACGGCCCGTGTGCATCCAGTCTCTCTTCATGCGCTGCAGAAGCCGCAGGGCCGTCATGGACACTTCGTGGTTCTTCTCCCCAAACTCCAGCAGATGGGCGAAGCGTGGGATGTACAGGCAGGGGTCTGCAGCAGAAAGTGCACTCAAGAGCCTGGCCCAGCCATCCAGGGTGCTCCCAGTGTCTACTCCCCATGGCCAATCTCTTCGCTCTTGGCTAGAGTGGCCACTGGGTCAGGAGGTGGCCAGCACCCTTCTTGTACCAGTTTCCTCACAGGTAAATGGGACATAGTCACTGCTCCGTCTGGCTAGAGCCAGAAAACCCTTCTCCAGGGTGGTAGGAGCTATGGACAAGTGTCTTCCAGCATCAGGAAGGAAAGGGTCATCAGCAACCGGACACAGATCAGTCCAGGGCAAAAGCCACACGTGGTCAGTAAACATGCAAAAGCAGGTTCCACCACACAACCATAAAACCAACCAACAGAAGAAACCAAACTGGGGTGCCGAGAAGAACCCCGCCCCTCGAGACCTTCCCAGAGTAAAACCGGTCGGTAAAACACAGCCAGGGCCAACAGCAGTCCACTGCAGGAGCGCTCAGAGCCTGCGTGCACGTCTGCGCTGGCCTCCAGCTCCCCGCCGCCGACAGTGCGGGACAGGGCGCCAGGGGCAGCAGACCCGCGCTCGGTCCCCAGGGCTGCACGCACCAGGGCTCCGCCTTCCAGAAGGACGCCTCGCACCAAGCGCTGCTGCTGACAGCAGTTTCCCTTTAAACACTTGGGCTCGTGAGTAACATCCCATCTTTCTGACGATAAAAATAAAAGTACTGAGAGCGCGCAAAATACAGAAGCAAAGTGTAAGGGCTCCAATCACCCGGGAAGGACAATGGCTGAGACTTGCCGATGACCTGCATGCTACATACGCTGGACAGCACCTGACCCGACACTAGCCTCCCGAGCCAAGGATTTGGCTCCATGGGGCAGCGAGACGCCGGAGCAGCAGCAGGGGGGGCAGGCGGGGCTCTGCTCGGGGGCGGGGC
>NW_006400190.1:413921-438727 GCF_000299155.1 Elephantulus edwardii | reverse complement strand
GAGCCCCGTGTCCGCCCGAGCCCCGTGTCCACCAGAGCCCCGTGTCCACCCTTGCAGGAACGCGCTCATGTTTAACAGTGAGCTCATGGCCGACGTCCATTTCATCGTGGGACCCCAGGGGACAGCCCGGAGGGTGCCCGCCCACAAGGTTGGTAGCGCTCTGCCCTTTGGATTGCCCCAGCCCTGCCCTGCGCCTGCCCTGCAGCTCTTCTCTCGCCTCTTGTCCCCAGTATGTTCTGGCGGTGGGCAGCTCGGTCTTCTATGCCATGTTTTACGGGGACCTGGCCGAAGTCAAGTCAGAAATTCACATCCCCGACGTGGAGCCCGCGGCCTTTCTCATCTTGTTGAAGTAAGTCTGCTCCTCCCCCACGGCCCCCAGGCCACTGCTGGCCCCTGACGCCACCTCTGCTCGCCTAGGTACATGTACAGTGATGAGATTGACCTGGAAGCCGACACGGTGCTGGCCACCCTCTACGCCGCCAAGAAGTACATCGTCCCTGCGCTCGCCAAAGCCTGTGTCACCTTTCTGGAAACGAGTCTGGAAGCCAAGAACGCCTGCGTCCTGCTCTCCCAGAGCCGGCTGTTTGAGGAACCAGAGCTGACCCAGCGCTGCTGGGAGGTCATAGATGCACAGGCTGAGATGGCGCTGAGGTCAGAGGGCTTCTGTGAGATCGACCGACAGACCTTGGAGATCATCGTGACCAGGGAGGCCCTCAACACCAAGGAGGCAGTGGTCTTCGAGGCTGTCCTGAACTGGGCTGAGGCGGAGTGCAGAAGGCAGGGCCTGCCCATCACCCCCCGCAACAAGAGGCACGTCCTGGGGCGTGCGCTCTATCTGGTCCGGATTCCCACCATGACCCTGGAGGAGTTTGCCAATGGAGCGGCCCAGTCGGACATCCTGACTCTGGAGGAGACCCACAACATCTTCCTGTGGTACACAGCTGTCAAGAAGCCGCCCCTCGAGTTCCCTCTGACCAAGCGCAAGGGCCTCATGCCCCAGCGCTGCCACCGCTTCCAGTCCTCAGCTTACCGCAGCAACCAGTGGCGGTACCGGGGCCGCTGTGACAGCATCCAGTTCGCCGTGGACAGGCGGGTGTTTGTGGCAGGGCTGGGGCTGTACGGCTCCAGCTCCGGGAAAGCCGAGTACAGTGTCAAGATTGAGCTGAAGCGGCTAGGGCTGGTCCTGGCCCAGAACCTGACCAAGTTCCTCTCTGACGGCTCTAGCAACACCTTCCCCGTGTGGTTTGAGCACCCAGTCCAGGTGGAGCAGGACACCTTCTACACGGTGAGCGCGGTCCTGGACGGCAGTGAGCTCAGCTACTTTGGGCAGGAGGGGATGACAGAGGTGCAGTGTGGGAAGGTGACCTTTCAGTTCCAGTGCTCTTCTGACAGCACCAATGGGACAGGGGTCCAAGGCGGCCAGATCCCCGAGCTCATCTTCTATGCCTGAGGCCAAAAGGGCAGCACACCCTTTCTCACGTGTGGTGGTGTGGGGTGTTTGGCACCTGATGCATTTCCCTCACCCTCAGCTGGGCAGTCACGAAGACCTTGAGACCTGACTGACTTTGCGACCATCTGTACACAGTTGTAGTTACAGCTGTGCAACAGAAAGTTTGTCCACACAGCGGGAGCCCGCATGGCTGACTTTCTGTGGGCACGTCTCCGGTGGAGGGCGGCCTCTGGGTGCAGAGCAGTCCTGGTCCCCTCCCAGGACCATAACCTGTCTGCTCCAAGGCATCAGCCATCACGCCTACTGCCACTTCTCTGCCTGGCTTGGCCCTCCCCTGCAGAACAAAGGAGTCCCTTCAAGCCATTCCTCTAAGTGGGTTTCATGCGAAAGTTCTAATAAAACTGCAGCCCCCTCTAGACAAATGACCTCGGGAGCCTTACCCTGGGGGGAAGGATCTTGTGCCATTACTAGACAAAACCCTGAACTACTAGATGACATACTAAATGGTTCAACCCAGTAGATCCCAGAAGCCACCTGTGTCTGCCCTGTGTCCTGCCTCCTGGGGTGTCTGCTCCCTGCCAGCAGATGGGCTGGAAATGCCCTGGGAGAAGCAGGTAGGCTCTCTGCTTTTAGCACTGCAGCAATGCCACCAGCTCCTTCCTGAGCCTCCATGGCCCATGGCCATGACCAAGGTAGAGACATTTTTCAGGGCAGAGAGCCCTAGTAGTGTCCCTGTGCCGGAGCTTCCCTCATGGGCAAGCCCCCCTGCCATTATGCATAGGGGACCAGCAGCTGTGAGCACCAATCCTCTTCCCAGGAAAGCGCTACCCGTCTCAAAGATGAGGGGTGTCCCCTCGCCCTCCACCACCCACGCTTCACTGCCATGGCTTATGCCCATCTGCCCTCGGTGTCCACTTCGGCTCTGAGACGGCACTGTTGCACTGGCTATAAGACTTTGGAAAGTCCTTGTTTGAGGGCTCTTCCCCCAGCACCAACACCTACCTATGGCCGGTGCATTGATGCAGAGCTCTCTGGCCAGGAGGAGGAAGGTCTTCCCCAGCACATACACGTTCACCTGGGAAGGAGACAAGGAAACATTCTCAGGTGCTCCCTTCATATAGTACAGGTGCTGCTCAGCTGCACTGGGCTCATTCTCCCCCCCCGTGTCCTGCCTCCTAGGTGTGTTGCCTGGGCCCCTAGCAAGGTCTCCCCTGAGCAATCCACTGAGCTGTTAGCTCAAGGGAGAAGTTTCACCAGGACCAGTACCCAGGCCTCCAGTGGACAGCTCTTCAGCTCTGTGCTCAAGCTCTGCGGTGTGGAAGTGTGTCCCCCTACCACTATAGGTGGACACATATGTTGTCCTTCCCTACCCACCTGATGTGGGTGTGTGTGCCCTCACCTCACCCCAATGTGTGGCATGCCTGACCTCCATGGATGTGCATGTGTTCCCCTCCTGTGGTGGAATCGTTCCCCCTATACGATGTGTGTGTGTGTATGTCCGTGGTAGGTGTTTGTCCCCCCTCTCATAGACGTGTGTGTCCACAGTGGATGTGTGTGTCCCCTCCATGGATGTGTCCCCCCACCAGTGGATATGTCATTCCCATACCCCATGGATGTGTGTTCCCCTGCCCTCGTAGGGGGGAGTGTGTGTGAGACCCAGCAAGTGTTTGTCCCTCCCTTTCTGCAGATGTGTGTGTGTGTGTCCCCCTACCACAGTACTTGGGCATGTGTCCTAGGCGCTGACAGAGGACGGACATACCTGCAGCAGGTCACTGAGGTCCAGCAGCATGTCTGGAGCAGGAGTCAAGGATCACCAGGTGGATGCACAGGCCACTCGGACCCTCGATAACAGCAGCACTGGTGCACCAGTGAGCAAAGCCTTTGGGTTTGCTAAGTCCACATCTAGCATCTAGTCGTGACAGAGTGAGGCAGCAGCATCGAGCTACCACAACCCCTTTAGCCCCTACACCAAGGAAGACTTCTGTGTACCCCTGCCCAGGACATGGGTCTCTATCAGGAGGAAAATGCCTACTTCCAGAAGGCAGCACTGGGCACATCTAGTGTCAGAAGTGGAGGGTGGAATATGGGGCAGGGGTCTGACTCATCCAGACCCCCCCCCCTTTCTGGGACACAGGTACCCTGGGGAGGGGTAATCCTGCGGACACCACATAGTGCTGGCCCTGCAGATGCGTAGATGAGACCAAGAGGACGGGCTGCACTGGTCAGGGCTCAGCCAGCCCTGAGCTAACTGCATGTCAGTGACGTTCAAGTCGATACCTCAAGGTTCTGCTGTGGCCTGCAGGTGACATCACAGAGCTACTGTGCTGGCTTGCACATCCCAAACCACACTTCCAGGAAAATCCTGAGGGCTCAGCACCAAGCAGGAAGAAGGTACCAGGTACTACTCCTCTATGAGCTGCAGGTTTCCATCCTCAGCACCAAGACCAGACAGGACACAGGCTTCATCCCTCAGCTTCCCTGACAATGCAGCATGGGTCTGTGAGACCAAAACCCAGGGTAGACTGTGGGGTAAAGAACAAAGGAGGGGCGTATGCCAGGGAGGGGGCTGTAGGGATGGAGGGAAAAACGGACCAGGGAGGGGAGCTGTGGGATGGATGGGGACAGACTATGGAGCGGGACTGTTGGGAGAGGTGTGGGGCAGACCCCAGCAAACAAGAGGAAGACAGCACTAAAGGAATGAGCAGAGAAGACCCAGAGAAAGGCAAACCACTGAAAGCATTAGCAGACCATGAGTTCATTCTTTGTAAACTACAAAATTGATAAACCTTTTGCTACACTGCTCAAGAGCACAAGGGCAGAAATGACCAACATGGAACCCAGAGGGTTACGCCCACAGCTGCTGTTCCATTACACAGGCAGGGGCTGGGGTGAACCACTGTGGGGTTAGTTGATGTGAGTCAGCAGTGACTGCACCACATGTGACTGATGTCAAGTCTGCTGGGTGCGGCACCATCCTCACCCTCTTCTCCATCCTCAGGCCCACTGCTGCAGTCACCATGGCAGTCCCTCTTCCTGAGGGTGTTCCTCCCCTTTACTGACTTTGCACCCTTCCCACCACGTCTTTTTCTAAGGACACCTCTTTACAAAGCTAACCCTAGTCCCATCCCACAGCCCAGGTGCCATCACTGCACACATCCATGGGGAGACGCTCTGCCGTCTCCATTGTCCTAATTCACCATGGACATCGCCCAGATGGTTTAGCTGTCTGACAGTGAACACTAGAATATAACAAACACACAGACAGCTAGGGAGCATGCACAGAGCAGACTGGGACTGCATCTTGATGCACTTCTAACACAGTCAAGATTTCAATGTGGTGGAAGAGATCACAACAGTAGTTGCCTCTTGGGACTAACTAGCAGGGCATTCTGGGGTAACGGTGTGTTCTTTGTCTCGGTGGGGAGTGGATCACAGAAATGTGTGCCTTCGAGGGAAGTCACCCACTTTAATTTTTTAAGTAAGTTTTACTTCCAGAGGGGGGAGAAAAGAACTGTAAGCAACTATTAATCCCTACAGTGGGAGGAGTGCACAGATTTAGAGACGTTGCTTTCAACTGCACCAAACCCCAAGAGGGCAGCAGAAGAGGGAAGATCTGGTGCAGATAAAGGATTCCAGCAGGCTGACCACCGAATGTGGGTCAGCTGTACAGTGTCTACTGCATCTGTTCAACTATTGCGTATGAGAGTTTATAGGATAAAATATTAGGAGGAAACTGTGTGTGTTTTAAAAAATTGGAATGAAACTTTTAGGTGAAAGTCTATCCGATGGACAGCATGTTAGTGCACTGTGGCTATCAACTGTGAGAGAATCATCCCTGTCCTGGCACCACCCCCACCCCCATGCACAACTGGAACCCAACACTTCTGGGGCAGCCCCACGCCCGGTGAGCTGCAGCTCTGAGCCTTGTGCACCTACACCAGCCCTGTGATTGCACAGCTTTCTTCCTAACTGGTCCCGAAGCTCCACTGAAGGCTGTTCAGCATCAGCGTGACAAGCACTCTGCTGTGGACTGGCTGGTGATGGCTGAGCAGGAACCTCACTGACCAGAAATCTCTCCCCACCCGGGAGTGATCACCTGGATGAATCACTTGGGAGATCTCTCTGCCCACTGGCGCCTCAAAGAGGTACAAGCGCAGCTACGGAAAAGGACCTGAGCTTTATCCTACGCACAGGGGAATCCCAGCAGGGTCTGCAGCAATCTTTGATTTAAGCTGCAAAGAGTCACCTCACTGCTGAGGCAAACATACTCAGATGAGGCCAGAGGGGAAGCAGGCAGTGTTGCCTTGGTCAGAGTCCAGGGCTCTGCAGGAAGGCAGAGCAGCAGCTGGACAGGAGAGCACAGAGGGCAAGACATGGGTGGGAGAAGAATGCATTCTGGCAACTTCTAGCAGTGCATCCCTTCTTTCAAGAACTGTAAAAACTAGAGACCTAGAAAGTGTCCCATGTCTTCACCACCTCCTCGTGTTACCTCTGTTTTCCGGCAAGTGGTATCACTGTTATTTTTCTTTTAATCCTCTCATGGCTAATGCCTCTGCATAGTTTTTCATGTATCTAGTGGCCATCTACAGGCTTTCATTGAAGAAGTATCTATCCTCACCCCTGTTCTTTGGGTTTCTGCTGTTGGGTTGTAGGATGTGCTGCAGGTGGGATGCACAATATTGCAGTCACAGTAGATGACAGCGCCTCAACGAGCTCAACATAAACTACCGTGAAAAATTACTACTGAGCTGACTCGGGCTCACAGCTTCTAATGCAGAGGGGTCTACTAGAAGGAGGAGCACTCAGGAACAGTCTCTAGGGGCAATCCATGGAAGCAGACTGCCAGACCAGCTGGTGTGTTCACATTGCGCCCCCTTCAGTTAGCAGCTGAGCAGTCATGACTGAGACAGCAGAGCTCCTTCAAAATGACCACATGACCCACCATTTCCACTCTCAACTCTATCCCCTAATGGATATCTGCATGCCCATGTTGACAGTATCATTTACAGGAACAAGCGTGAAAGCCAATGTCATCAACAGTCATTCCTAAAAACACAAAGCCAATCAGTGCTTACCAACACATGTGGGGGTGGAGTGGGGAAGGTGGTGCTCAATGGGCCCTTGGTCTCTGTGCAAGGTGATGAAAATTCTGGAAATAGATAATGTCAATGGCAACACAGCGCTCACTACTAACATGACTGATATCACTGAACTGCCCACTTGAAAATTCCACATTTTCAAATGACGTTTTTGCATTATATATTGTTTCATCTTACATATGCTAAAAAAAATACGTATTTATCACAGATGAACACACACACATACAAAGAAAAGGTTCAAGCTTTGAGAAGCAATACTGAAGGCTTCTATCAGTAAAACACCAAATGATACAGGGAGCATCGACAGAAGATAGAAGGAACACAACATCAGTGTACCAAAGTCAACTGTCTGATGTCAGACCATATCAAAAAGTAACACATGATGGAGAACCAATGGTAATAAAGAAAGAAATCTAAGCTACACATAAGGCACTGGCAAAAAATAAGGCCCCAGAAATTGAAAGAATACCAATTAGTGTTTTTCAGCACCCTGGACATGCTCACGAGTCTATGCTAGAAATTTGGAAGACAGCTATTTGGCCGAGCAACTGAAAAGTGCCCCTTCCATAAAACGGTGATCCAACAGAATGCAGAAATTACTGAACAACATCACTAATATCTTTTGGAAGTAAAATCTTGCTAAAGCCACCCAGAACAATGTATCAACAGAAAACTGCCATAAATTAAATCAAGGTGGATGTAGAAGAGGCCATAGATTAGATATCACTGCTAATGTTAGAGATGATAGCTAAAAGCACAGTCTACCAGAAAGATGTTACCTCATGATTTATTATGCAAAAGCGTATGACTGTGTGAACATAAAAAATTATGGTTAACACTGGAGAAGAATGGAAATTCCTGAACACTTTAATTGTGCTCTTTATGTGGAACCAAAACAGACCAGGATGCAACAGTTTGAACAGAACAAGTTAATTCTGTATGGTTGAAAAGCAGGAAAGGTATGCTTCAGGGTTGCATACTTTAATAACATTATTCAATCTATGGCGAGCACTGGTGGCCTAGTCCATAAAGAGCTGCAATACTAATTCAAAGGGCACATGTCTGACATGGGAATCCCAAAATACCTAATGATGCCCATATGAAACATGTACCTAGGAGCAGAAGGCTGTTGTCTGAATAGAGCAGGGAATACTGCATGGTTTCAAGTCAAGAAAGGATTATGTCAGGGCTATATCCGTTCTTCACAGATATTCAATCTGTATGCAGAGCAAATCATTCGAGAGGCTGGACTTGTTGAAGAAGAATCTGAAATCTAAATTAGAGGATGGCTCATTAACAACCTGCAGGAGGCTGAGGATAGAACTCTGCTTACCGAAAGTTAGGAGAACCTGAGGCCCCTACTGCAGAAGGTCAAAGGCTACAGTATAGCCTTCAGTACGGATTACATCTAAGGAAACAGAAATCCTCACCACTGAGCCCAAAGACAACATCATGACAGATGAGAGATTGATGGGTTTCAAGAGGTCACCTTGCTTGGATCCATAATCAACACCATGGCAACGGCAGTCAAGAAATCAAAAGATCTGGATGATTATCAATAAATTATACCAAACATAAAAAAGAAAGAACGAAAGACATCAAAAGATGTGTTATGATGGGGAAGTTGGCTGGCAGGGACCTCTCCAAGATACTGAAGAGCAGCAATGTCAATCTGAAGATTAAGATGTGTCTGAGTCAAATCATGGTCTTATCAATTACTCCCTATTTATCTAAAAACTGGACACTGACTAAGGATGACAATAGAGGAACTAATACCTTTGAACTGTGGTGTTGGAAGACTACTGAATGTCCCATCAACAACCAAAAGAACATCCAAGCTTGTCGAGGAGAAGTTTTGGCCAGGGTGCTCCGGAGGGAATGATGATGAGACTCTGTCTCACACACTTCGGGCACATTGTTGGGAGAGCCCAGTCCTTAGGAAAGGTAGAGGGTCGGCAAAAGAGAGAAAGACCTTCAACGAGATAGACTGACGCAGTGCCTAGAGCAACGGGCTGAAGTCTATCAGGAACGGTGCCGATGGGGGAGGACAGCGCAGGCTCCCAGGTGTTCACAGGGTCACTGTGAATTATGGTCAAGACAACAGCATCTAACATCTATCACCACCACCACCACCACCACCATCACCACCACCACCACCACCACCAAGGAAGAAAGATGGCCAGTCACCCTCTGCGGGATTTACAGACTCAGGAGCTTGATGGAGGGTCAGCTACGAGTTAGTTTCAACTGGATGGAAATTACTTTTTTTTATGAGTATCCAATCTCTTTGCTTAGTAAATAATTTAAAAAGTTGGAAGAGGAAGAATGTGGCATAAGGATCCGAGGAAGATTCACCAGCAACCTATGTCATGCAGTTGACACAATCTTGCTTGCAGAACCTTGAAGCACTTATTACAGAAGATCAAAGAATACAGCCTTCAATATGATTTCAGGATCAAAAAAACCCCAAAATCCTCACCACTGGGCCACTAATGGTGAAATTATTGAAGTTGCCAACGATTTCATTTACTTGGATCGATAACCAACAAGTATGGAAGCAGCACCATGAAATTAAACAATGCATTGTAATGATCAAGTGCTTAAGAGAAAGGAAGTCACTTCAAAGACTATGATGTGTACAGGATCCAAGCACAATATTGCCCACTGTTTCACATGCATGTGGAAGATGAACAATGAGTAAGGAAGAATGAAGAAATGGTGCCTTTGACTAGTGGTGTTGGCTTAGTATATTAAGTACACCACACACTGCTAGAAAAATGTACAAAACTCTCTAGCAAGAAGTACCACCAGAATGTTCATCATCCGTCCTTTGGATTTGTTATCAGTAAGGGCCAGTTCCTGGAGAAGGACATTGTATTTAAAAGTAGAAAGTCAAAAAATCAACACAGTGGCTGGAGCAACGGGATGAAGGAGAGCAGTGACTGTGAGGTGGCACAGGGTCGGGCAGGGTTTAGTTCTGCTGCACATGGAGTCACTATGGATGGACAGCATCTAACACAACATACAGGAAAGTGCTGGAGAGCAGCTAGAAGCCATGCGTGCAGAGCACAAGGGAGAAAGAGCAGCCACATCCAGGTGAGGCCACGTGTTACCCCCTTCTACCCAGTACTGGCCACTTCCTACAGTGCAGTGCAGAGGTCAGTAAAAAGTAGGGGCCAAGCGTCAAGGAAGCCTCCCTTGACTGGAGAAGATATGCTTCTTAAGAGACTTCCAAAAAAAGGCATTATGGTTATCTCAAGAATCCAGAATTAAGGTTGCATAGTGGAGTGTACTCAGAACGGTGGGAGGGGTGCGAGGGGATTGTATACCAGTGAAAGAATTTTTCTTTTACTTTTCAAAGAGAGGAGTGAACTGGAGTGGGGGGAGGGCTGGGAAGGGAGAAAAGTGCAACAATGAATGAATGGAAATCCAAAATCTCTATAAATGTTCATTAAAATTAATAATTTTTTTAAAAAAAAGGCAAACCCCCAAGGATACACTGTCACCAGAAAAGGCAGTGAGCCCAGTGTGCTGCAGCCTCTGGGGACCTGGACTGTGCAGGTCCCGTGCAGGTGCCCAGGCCCAACACACACCACACAGAGGGCAGGTGCTGAAGTGGAAGAGCTGAGCCAGGACTTCTACAGTGTCAGGAAGAAAGTGAAGGCCCAGTGCCTAGCACACTCCCTCGCCCAGCAGAGTGAAATCACACCCACAGTTCCATGCTGGGCAGACTCCACTGGGTTTCCAAGGTTGTAAATCTGTACAGAAGCAGACTGCTCATCTTATTCTCTTGGAGTGCCTCATGGATTCGAACCACTGACCTCACAGATATCAGTCCAATACACTCTGCACTGTACTACCAGGGATCCCAGGCTCACCAACCTACATACATATGCCTGCCAAAGGAAAACAAAATTCTCTCGGAGGGGAAAAAAAATCACTCTGTATTGTTTTTAAATATGTTGTTGTTACGTACCATAGAATAACCTGTGACTCATAGCGACCCTTTGTACAACAGCCTTAAACCCTACTCTATGCCTTGCCAATCTTACTGTCTCTGACACACCTATCCTCATTACCCGTGACTGGATCAATCCATCTCATCGAGGGTCTTCCTCTCCTGCACTGTCCCTTCACTCTCTCAAGCATGACGTCCCTCTCCAACGACTGGTCCCTCCTTGCAGTGTCCAAAGTATGTCAGACAGACCTTCAGAATCCTTGCCTCCAAAGAGCAGCCTGGTTCCACCTCTCCAGGATGAACCTGTTTGTTCTCCCAGCAGTCCATGGTATATTCAACACTCTTCTCTAACACCACAGCTCAAAGGCATCAACTATCATCCCTATAACATACACTAATTCACTAGAATCAAATGACGAGGGCCCAGCCAACAAAAACAGAACCAACTGACTAAGCTGGAGCTCCCCAAAATTCCACAGAGCTGTGAGCAAGCAGCAGGGAAGAAGTCAGATGAAGAAAAAGATAATTTTATCAAAGAGCTACAATCTAATGAAAATTCTAGAACTGAAAGGAGGGACAAAAAAATAAAAACCTTAATAGATACATTTAACACCTGTTTAAAAACAGCAAGAGAAAGGATATGTGCCTTCAAAGGCAGAGCACTTAGAAAACAATCTGAATAAAGAAAGAGAAAAAAAAACCAACAACGTAGAATAGAAACTACAAAAAAGAACAAGAGAGGAAAAGACCTAAGAGACACACAACTAGTACCTGAGGAAGGAGAAAGGAGGCAGAAGCGCCATCAGGAAAGTCCTCCTGAAAAGGTCTCAGAAACAGACAAAAGACATCAAGTTACAAATTCCTAGCAGCTCTACAAAAACCCAGCTGGATAAGGACAAGGAAAACCACACCGTGGTATAATCCGTCACCCCATAAAGCCGGAACACCTGGTGAAGCTGGAACACCTGGTGAAGCTGGAACACCAGGTGAAGCCGGAACACCTGTTGAAACCGGACACCCCAGTGAAGCCAGAACACCCCAGTGAAAATGGACACCAGGTGAAGCTGGAACACCTGGTGAAGCCAGACACCCCAGTGAAGCCAGAACACCTGGAGAAGCTGGGATACCCAAGAGAAGCCAGTTACAAAATTATCTCTTAGCTTCAGGGAGATACGAGGAATCACCTTTAGAGAAGAAGCAAAAAGAGTTACAGCCAACTACTTAAGAGAAATAACATCAGACAGACAAAAATGGAACAATCTACTTAAAAGATCAAACCAAACCAAAGTTCAACAGGGCAGCAAACAACAAATGCTGGTGAGATTGTGGACAGATTGAAACCCTATTCACTGCTGGTGGGAGTATAAAATGGTACAAACAGTATGGAAGGCAGGATGGCACTTTCTTAAAAAGTTGGAAACAGAAATACCATTTGACCCAGCAATTCCACTACTAGGAATATACCCTAAAGAAACCTGAAGGGAGCTCTAGTGGCCTAGTGGCAAAGAAGCTGCACTGCAATCCTGAAGGTGCACAGTTCAAATCCACCAGATGCTCTGCTGGAAAAGGAGGGGCAATCTCATCCTGTGCCAGTTAGAGCCAATTCGACAGTACACAAGAAAATGGCGGGGTGGGGGTGGGGAATAAACCAGAGCCACAAAGCAAACCCATGTTTACTGCTGCATTAATCATAAGAACAAAAAGACAGAAGCAACCCAAGTCGCTCATCAACAAAGGAATGGACAGAAAAATTGTGGTACATTCACACAATGGAATTATTACGCAGTACTGAAAACCAATGAACTCATAAAACATTACACAACATGGGGAGCCTGGAAGATGTTATACTGAGTGAAATATCTCAGTGACAAAAGGAAAAATACTACATAACATCACTGTCAAAAAACAGAACTGACATGGGAGGTTGGGGAATAGGCAGGGGGAAAAGTGGATAGACAATGAACACTGCACTGGAGCAGATGAGGGGTAGAACTGTCTGAAAGGAATATATGATTGGATACTGTATGCATACAACAATCTGGAAAAGAGGTCCACTGGAAAGTGGACTGGAGGAGGGGGAAGGAAAAAAAATCCAACAATCAATGAATTTTTTAAAACCCAAAGTATTTTTTTAACCCACCAACTTGAGGTAGCCAGAATGTACAGAGTTCCATCCACACTATAGATACACATTCTAGCCAAGCCCACATGTAACAGTCATCAGAACAGAATATCTGCAGGCTCTACGCAAACGTCGCTAATCAGCATCTGTGGAAATCGTTCAATGCGTGTGTGACCACAATGGACTATGCAGAAATCATGACTCAGACTCGCTCACGAGCGCAGGTTCAGAAGGAGGATGATTAAGTCTGCCTGGCCTTGGAGATGACAGCACCTAAGTGGTGACTTCTTAGTAGGGACACAGAGGACAAGAGGGATAGACACCCACAAAGTAACAGGACTGAGCTGAGGCCACCTGTAGCTCAGGAAACCCTGCAAAGAGCACCACATGCAGGCATGAGATGGCACGTCTCAGAGAGCTCCTGCCAGGTGTCCTACGACCAGGACGATGCTGCCTCCTGCTCACCATGCAAGCCATTCCGATCACCAACACTGAAAGCATAGTCATCAGCACCGACTAATCACTCCGCCCCAAGAACCTTGTCACTGCTCTGTGTGGGAAGCTGAATATCAAATTTAATATTAACAATAAACCAAATGCTCTATCAGGATATGTTGTTGTTAAGTGCCGTACAATCGCAGGCGACTCATAGCGACCCTATGAAGGAGAGTCCTCGACGCTTGGGTGCCTTTCATCCTCTCTCCAGGTTCATAGGGTTTCCGGAGGCAAGCTATTATGGAAGTGGATGCCACTCCTCCTTCCAAGCTTGTTTTAATTGGGGAGCTCCACCCCACTCTCCGTCCGTTGGGTAGCCAACAATTAATGCCTTTGACACATCAGTGTCACAGTGTTCAGCCTCACAACAACCACAAGTGACCTCTGTACGGCAACTTGTACACCAGGGCTGTACGACCTAGAGGAATGTCTGAACAAAACAATGAAAGACAGGCCCAGGATATGAGGATCAGGATATGAGAGAGGATTAATATAAGTGGAAGGTCACCCTGCGGCACTAAGGCATTTCTTAAAAGTCAATATTGTCCTTAGTTTGTATTTACTGAATCCTTCCCTGAGATAAGTATAAAGTAAACAATATCTGCAAAAGACTTCACCATGATCCTTTGCGTTTGTTTCGTACTCATGATTTTCCTTTGTGTACCTTCCTTATGATTCTCAAGAAATATGCAGAGAAGCATGGCTTGAGGCCTTCAGTTAAGAGAATTGCTGTTTTTCAAGCTCTCTGTTCTCATTCCTGGTAGCCTGTCTCATTATTAGTAATTATAAAAATACTTTGCAACAGCCCTGGGGGGGCTGTGATAATGAACTTGACTTTAACAGTGACCTGGTTTCTGGTTAATAAAGTCACTCCTCATCACTACTCTCCCCCTTTATCCATTGTTCCAACTCCTCAGGATGTGGGCAGGGTGGGGCCATGGAACCCTCAGCTGAAGCACACACCCTCCCTATACCTCCAATCTGTACTCCTCACAACCCCACACAGTGGCCACCGGGTCAGAAACCTCAACTGTGCCCAAGCCCATCTTTTCAAACCACTGGACCAGACGACACAGCTGCCTGATGATAAGGGAAGTGCCAGGTCCACCAGAGCACGGGACAGGCAGGGAAGGGCACATGTGCAGCCGCCCCTACGCGGTAGACAGGAGCCTTCGAGAGCACCTGCTCCACAGTGCCACATGGCCCGTAAGTTTCAGCACGAACGAAAGATTCCTGCTCACGTGAAGCCCAGGAAAGGATACGAGGCGTGCCTTCTGTCCGGCAGACCAGGTAGAGGCAGGCGGCGATCACGTGGGCCATCTTGCGGCCACGCGTCAGGTGCTTGCTCACAGCCATCTTGAAGAAGTTGAAGGCCGTGTCGAGGCAGTGCTGGTTGAGCTGCAGCTGGTTCCCCAGGTGATGGATCTGCCGCTTCCCTGGGCATGGAGACATAGGGAGGGGAGGTCAGCTCAGAGAGAAGGAAGTCAGGACTATGCCGCAGAACAAGTGGGAATACCAACCAAGGCACAGAAACTAGAAACAGAAACCAAACATCACCCTTTGCCAGACGCCACAAGAAATGGATGGTGGGATGATATCGACAGTATGACATAGCTTCATCAAAAGCTGACTGAATGCCATGCACTGCAGTAAGCACTCTGGAATTTATAACTGAGCCCAAGTCTGGTGCCTGATAAATCACTCCAGCAATGATGTAATAATCAGCTAGAGGGATAACTTGACTAGGTGACTGCCGTTGCTGCTTACGAATAATAAAAAGAATTGGTTCTCGAGCATGGAGAAGGATGTATTCCACTTCAATCATCTGATTCAAGTGTTCTAATGTTAGTCTCTGCATTTTTACTACTTCATTGTTGCATGTCCTGTCATAGAAAGGGTTGCTTCTTTCTGAAAAGTAATCCAGGACACTACTACTGTTCAAAATGGGGATCCAGGCACTGTCAACCCATGAGATTCCCAGCAGGTTATCTTGGATATCCACAGCCGCCATAGTTCCACTGGCACTCACGAGCACTTCTGGTTTTCTTGTGTATCTTTATGTAGTCTTTAGGCTGTTGGACTTGTTCAGCCTGCACCACTTAAAGGTACCATATTATATATGTGTGTAAAAACAATAAAGTTTTTTGCATACATTGCTTTTAAAAAAAAAAAAAGAAAGAAATGGATGGTGCCAGCCACTGTCACGGAACATTGTGAGCAACCCTGGGGTTGCTGTTATTAGGGGCCATCGCGTCAACCCTAACTCACAGAACCACTACGAGTTCAAGACTGAAATTCTGTCTCATCCTCACCTTCCTCACCGTTTCCACCACACTCAAGCACATTACTGCAGTCACTGTGTCAATCTATCTCATCAGGAATCTCCTTCTCTTTCATGGACCCTCTACCTTTCCCAGAATGTTCTTTTTCCAAATACTGGTTGGTCCCTCCTAACAGTTATGTCCAAAGTATGTGAGACCAAGTTTCAGCATCTCTGCTTCTAAGGAGGAAGGAAATGTACAGCAGAACTCCAAATTCTTTTAAAAAAAATTATGTCATTATTTTCTGTGTGTGTACCGTCAAATCAGATCTGACTGGTACAGGAGGAGATTGTCTCTCCTTCTCCAGCAGAGCATCTGGTGGATTCAAACAGCACACCTCTGGGATTGCAGTGCAGCTTCTTGCCACTAGGCCACCAGAAGCCCCCAGAATTTCAAATTCTTATGGAATCAGGACTTTCTGGAGCAAAAGAGGCTGGAAGGGCCCCTGAAACTACTGCCCTGAGAACTTTTTTTAAACCTTAAGGCAAAGATGATGGAAGTCATCCTTACTCTTCAAAAGATTTTTGCTTCTCTCTCCCTTCCACGTGTTAGCCCTCAAAGTTTAATTCTAAAACTCATTTCTAAATGAGTGGTTTGTTGTTGTTAGGTGCCACTGAACTGTGATTCAACAGTTGTCTGAAACCATAATGATTTTTTTAATATATATTCTGTAATCTCCCAGTAATAATAATACTGTGAAATTATCCAAATGGGATTCAGAAAAGGCCAGAGAATAAAGGGTACCATTACTGAGCCTCTCAAGATGGAAAGTACTGTATCTGTGGAAAGAGGTGGTACAAAACTCAAAATCAGTATTCAGAACAAGGCCAGGGACCTATGGATGATCAGATCGTCAATTCACGTATCTTGGGCATGGTGTCAGGCGTGGAAAGTGTGGAGGGATGGTAAGAGGGACACCCTCAACGAGACAGATGGACACGCTCACTCTAAAAAGGGCTTGAGCACAACAGGCATCACGAGGATGGTGTGGAACAGGGCAAGGTTCAGATCTGTGTTGATGAAGTCATTAGAAATGGGCTGAGTTATGGTACCTAAAAACAAACATCAATAGCTAACAGTTATCTCAAACACTTCTTCATATTTTTGTTGTCCATCAGAATGTCTTCTTTGGTGACGTGTCTTTCATATCCTTGGTTCATTCTGTTAATTCTTTCTACTGTTTTTTTTATTTCTGCTCTTTATGGTTTCCTTTCTCCTAGAAAAGGGTTCTGCTTACTGTTCTTTATCTATTTGTCAGAGATATATGGCTAAAGTGTTCATTTTGGTTCTTTCCTCTTTTTTGATGTGTGCTTATTACTATAAAATGATTGCTGAGTACTGCTTTTAATGTGTCCCAAAATTTTTGGTATGTTGTTTCCACTTTCTTCTTCTTTTTTTAAAATGTCTTCTATTCCCAGCAGGGAGATATGGTGGCTTAGTGGTTAGGAGCTGCACTACCAAGAGCACGTACTTTGAACCCACCAGCTGCTTTGCAGGAGAAAGAAGGGCACTTTCACCGCGTGGCAGTCGCAGCCTCTGGACATCTCACCGCGTGGCAGTCACAGCCCTGGACATCTGCTAGAGGGCCAGTGATGAGTCAGTTCTGACTTGAGGATGGTACAGAACAACATTATCCAATAGTGTAAAGAAGGATATTAAATTTTTTTTAAATGGGGTTTCCCCCCCCTTGATTTTCTTGTTGATTTTTAATTTTATATTATTGTAATCTAACAAGATGTTTTGTACTGTTTTGATGTCTGGAAATTTATTGGTGCCTACTTTGTTACCTAACATATAGTCTACTTTCGAGAGTGTTTCAAGTGCACTGAGAAGAAATCAAGTAACAGTTGAGCTAACACAGTGTAAGTTGTCTGCCTTGAGTGTCGTGCTCTTTCACAATCTAACTAGACAGGGGCAAGATGGTAGCAGCCAGCCTGCAGGACTAGACAGAAAACAAGGGTTCAGAGAGTTCGTCACAGGTGGAAAACAACTCAGCATGGAGATAGGAAAGGCTGCATGGCAGTGTCGCCAATGTCCAGTGGACTGTGCTACAGAGAACTGACCCTTACCTTGAGTCAGAAATTATATTAGATAAGGCAGCAAGAGCATAACCAACAAAAGCAAAAGAGTATCTTTAAGATTAAAAATTTGTGATTCACAAAACACCACTGAGAAAGTGAACATACCACCCAGAGAACAGGCAAGAACACATGCAAACCACATTTCTTGTGAGAGACTGGTATCTGAAACACAAAAAGCCTTCACAACTCAAGAAGGAAAAGATTTAAAAATGGGGAAAAGATGTGAACAACATTTCTCCAATTTGTTCAGACCAACACTTTTTTTTAAAAAACATATGGAACGCTTCACGAATTTGCGTGTCATCCTTGCGCAGGGGCCATGCTAATCTTCTCTGTATCGTTCCAATTTTAGTATATGTGCTGCCGAAGCGAGCACCAGACCAACACTTTTATAAAGTACAATTCAAATGTGACTATAACATCAAATTTTGCTATAAATTTGTTCTTTCCTCACTTAACTTGATCCACATCAGGAGCAAAGCCAGGGCCCCGAGAGTCAGGCTCAGGGAGGAGCCTGTTTGTGGGTCTCTCTGGCAGTCTTTGAAGGGCACCTAGGACAGCATTCAAAGAACTTGTCCTCACAGACGTGTGGTCTGAATTGAGGCTGGCCAAGTGGTGGGAAAGGGCAGCCTTTATCCTTTATCCCCATCCCCAACCCCAGCTCCAGGCAACCACCCTCCTCAGCAGCACTTGGGCAAGTACCATTCTGGAGTGTCTGTGCTCTCGACTCCTTCCCCAAATTCACATGGAAGCCGCTGCCCAGGGTCGGGGTTTTGCCAGCACCTGGAAACACAGAAGGCTTGTTAGGTACAGCCTGCAGCGAGGAAGCAGCCAACCAGCCCTGGCTGACCCTCTCACTGACCAGGGAAGCCCCTCAAACAGGCTCCTCCCATTGCCTGGCCATCAGAGCCCTGGTTCTGATCTGAAGCCTTCTACACCCAGAGGGGCTAACATCACATGGCTCGGGGTCAGAGCATTTGGCCTCCCATGGCAGCCTCTGTGTGGCTGCTGCCTTGTGGCCTGACACTGCTTGGCCAGCTCCCTGAGGCCAGCCCGAGGAAGTCACTTGGCCCCTCTACCCAGGTGTGTTGCTGCAATGGGGAGCAGCCTGGAAGGGAACCACTTTCCAACACTTGCACTACCATCATACCCCAGACCACCCAACCTAGACCTCAGCCTTCCAAACCCAAAACCAGTCTTGTAGGCTAGAGCTGAACTGCCCCTCCTCCACCCCCACAGAGAAAGAGGCACACCTCCCTCTCCCACTCCCCACAGGAAGAAGACAAATCCCCTTCTCCCACCCTCCACAGAAAAAGGGGACACCCTCCCATCCTCCACTCCACAGGGAAGGGAGACACACTTCTCCCCCACTCCTCCCAGGGGAACAGGGACACCCCTCCCCCACTCCCCACAGGGAAGGGGACACATCCTCAGAAATGCATCCAAACCCGCAACCACCACCAAGTCACTCTAGAACACCACCAGAAGAGACCGATGGGTGGAGGTGGAAGGCAGAGGGACAAGCAGGGCCAGTGGGACCACATATCAAAACACCCTATAAGCCCCTAAGAACACAGCTCATTTGCTCCAGATAACCAGGCCAAGGGTCACCCCCTGGTGGCCAGCTATGAGAGCACAGAGGTCACCACAGACCCACTTACTACCCGTGAAGTCCAAGGTGTGGACTAGCCGTCCTTGCTCCCAACAAGGTGATAATTCCTACAACGCTGGATGATGCCTTTTTAAAAAAACCTTTCTGTTGTGATTTGAGTTGAAGAACAGAGCAGACTAGTTTTCCATTCAATTGTTCATACAATCACTGCTTTATGACAAGGTTCCAATCCTGACTCTGAAATGTCATTTACCCGTGGACAAATGCTGCCTCAGTCTCATGTGGCCAAGTGTTCTAAGGCAACTGGTACTGACCTTAGAGATCAGTCTGTGCACTGGCCGTCACCTGTGCTCGATGGGCAGCTAAGGGCCACGGCCTCAGGTTCCACCAGTCTCCATCAGGCCAAGAAGCCTGGCTGTTAGGATTTTTTAGTAACATTCTACATTTATTTCTCATTCTGCTCAGGACCCTTTATTGTGAGTCCTTCCAGAGTGGTCAGCTGTAGTAGCCAGGTTCCATCTGTCAAGTTCTAGTCTCAGGGTCAAGGAGGTCAAGATGAGAGAGGTCCTACGCTGTTTCAATGCATCTTTTCTTTACTTCAGACAATGAAAAACCAATGGTTTCACCTTGGACTGCTCCTCACAAGCTTTCACGTCCTCGGTCACTATTCACTAATGCAGCATGTAAAATACCAACTATAACTGATGCCCCCTAGACAACAGTCCCAAGGTCCTGTGACCAGTGACTCATTCGCCTATGTTTATTAGGGTCTACATATCTATCACCTTCACAGATGTATGTGGCAGCACATACAAATACCAACGCCGAACTATCCTCTGCCAACCTATGCATGCTCACAGGTGTGGTCTTCTCACTCACCTGTCTACAGCGTTGAGTGAGTGTACAATTTAGAACCCCGGTGCACCTCTCTCTGCCTTTTCTTTAGTGTTGCCAAGTTAATCACCTATTTTTTTTTGGTGTTTTTTCCTTAATTTATTATTCATTTCAATGAAAATTTACGGAGACTTTGGATTTCCATTCATTCACTCTTGTACTTTTCTCCCCCCACCCCCCAACCCATCCCCTCCTAATACACTACCCTCTTGGAAAAGAAAAAGAAAAATTCTTTCATTGTTTTACAATCCCTGCCCCCAGGTCCACTCCACTACACAACCTTCACTCTGGACTCCTGTCATGACAACAATACCCAATCACATATCCCTCTTAAACAGTTTTCTCCCTCATCTGTTTCAGTGTGGTATACATTACTGAACCCATCTTACTCAGTCTCTCCCCAACCCCAAGGTCAGTACCGTTCTACAACAGTGGCACCATGCAGTATCTGTCCTTTTGTGACTGAGATACTTTACTCAGGATAATGTCCTGAGGGTCACCCATTTTGAATAATATTGCATGAGTGCAGCATAGTATTCCATTGTGTGAATATACCACAGCTTCTCTATCCATCTGCTTGTTGATGGGCACTTAGGTTGTTTCCAACTCCTTGCTATTGTGAACAAAGCTGCGATAAACATGGGTGTGCATAATCACCTATTTTATACAGCCTTTCCCTTCCTCCAATTAATGTGGTGGTGGTGGTGGTGTTAAGTGCCACTGTCAAGTCGTAGATGACTCATAGGGACCCTATGAACAAAAGACCCAAACAGTTGTGTAACTTTCATCATTTCTCCAAGTTCATAGAGTTTCTGGAGGCTAGCTATTTCAGAAGTGGATGCCACTCCCGCTTGCAAGCTTGTTTTAATTGGGAAGCTCCACCAAACACTATCCACCATGGGTAACTATTGTCACATTTGACACATCACTGTCACAGTGTTCAACATCACAGCAACACGAGTTACCTCTGTACAGCAAATGGACAGCCCAGTGCTATACCACTTAGAAGAATGTGTGACCAAAAACAATGAAAACCAGGCCTTAGGGCCGCAGACAACATTACCAACACAGAGAGAGCTCTGTGGGCCTGGTGGATAGACAGTTATGCTACCAAGTCAAATGTGGGTGATTTTAACCTGCAGCCCTTGTCTGATGTGTGCTTGCCAAATATACTTTTTCCTATCTGTAAGTTTTTTTTACTCTTTTGGAGACATCTTTTCATGCACATTAGGATTTAATTTTTGGATAGTCTTATTTTATCTAGTTCCTCCTCTGCTTTCTGTGATTGTTCTAACTGATTGCCTACTTATTTCATAAATCAACCTTTAATATTGCAGGATGTCTGTTTCAAAGCCCAAAGCAGGAAGGATGAGGACCACCCACAATCCACTCATATGAACAGAGGAATAATACAGTATTAGGTAGGGCCCAGACTGGAAGTCACTCAGACTGAGGACAACAGCTAAAAGTGTCCTTTAATAACTGGAACAGGGGACGCACAGTATGAAATGAAAGAAAGAATGTAGGAAAACTGCAAGTTGTAAAAAATGAAATGGAATGCATGAAGACGGACAGAATTTCTAGGCATTAGTGAACTGAGATAGACCTCTTTGAATCAGAAAATCATAGGATTATTATCCAGGAATGAAAAACTGAAAAAGAATGATGTTGCATTCATAGTGAAAAACACAATTTTAGGATCTATTCTAAAGTACAATGGTACGAGTGATAGGATACAATCCAGAGGCATACAATTAAGACCTGTTAACACAGCCACTATACAAATCGACAACTAAAGCCAAACAGGAAGAAATCTAGGATTTCCACCAACTTTTGTAGTCCACAACTATCCCAAGTGTGTCAACAACTTGTTGTTCTCATCAGGTGACATTAAGTACAACCCATAGCGACCCAATGAACAAAAGATCTGAATCCTCTCCTGTCCTGTGCCATCCTCCCACTTCCTGACAACTAGAGCCTACTGTGGCAGTCACACCTGGTTGAGGGGCTTCCTCTCCTCCATAGACCCTCTACCTGAATATAATGTGCCTCTCCATGGAACAGCCCCTCATTTGCACATGGACCTCACCTGCATAGGAATCAGATAGACTATAGAAGGAACCGTTGAAGAAGCTCAATATCAGCAATCAAAACTAGGCCAGAAGAGCATGATGCTAAGTGAACTAACTCAGTTCTATCAGGACAAATAGAAGACCATTATTGTAGAAATAGATAACTAGTAAAACATGTATGAAGATCCAAGGTTGGGGGGAAGGGTCGGACAGAGGAGTAAGGATGGGCAGAGGGGGTAATCATAGGATCACACATTTGATGGGTGGGGGGGAGGGGTAGGAAATGGGAAAGATCCAGTGCAGAAAACAATGTATACTTTGTAAGTAAACCAGTATGTTGGTTTTGTTGTTATGTGCCATCAATTCACTTGCAATTCATAACAACCCCACGTACAACAGCTCTGAACCAACTTTACTGTCTCCAAGACACTTATCCCCATTCCCCTAGTCACTGAGCCAATCCATCTCAAGGGTCTTCCCCTCCCGTGCTGTCCCTCTACCCTCCCAAGTATGACCTCCTTCTCCAAGGACTGGTCCCTCCTTGCAACGTGCCCAACGTATGTCAGATGGAGCTTCAGAATCCTTGCCTCCACTCAGCAGCCCAGTGTTACCCTCTCCAGGATGAACCTGTTTATTGCCTTAGCAGTCCATGGTATATTTAATACTCTTCTCCAACACCACAGCTCAAAGGCATCAATTCTCCTTAGTCATTGTCCAGCTTTCTGATACACTGCAAGTAATTGCAAAGACCATGGCCTGTATCAGGCGCACACCTTAGTCTCCAGACTGACCTCATTGCTTTTCAGTACTCTGGAGATATCCCTGACAGCAGACTTGTCCAACACAATTCACCTTTTGATTTTGCGGCTCTTGGTACCAAGAGTGCTGATTGTGGAGCCAAGCAAACAAAAGCTGTTAACAATCTCAATCTCTTCACCGTCCATCATGGTGCTGCTAATTGGGCCAGTGGTGAGAATCTTTGTTATGTTGAGCTTCAATCTATATTGAAGGCTACAGTCCTTGACCCTCTGCAGCAAGTGCTTCAGGTCCTCCTCAGTTTCGGCAAGCAAAGTTGTGTGATCTGTCTAACACAAGTTATTGATGAGTCTTCCTCCAATCTTGATGCCTCATTATTCCTCAGAGAGCCCTGCCTCCAGGATGATACATTCCGCATATAGGTTGAAAAACTATGGAGATAGGACACATCCCTGGCATACACCCTTCCCAATTTTAAACTATGCAGTGTTTCCTTGAAGAATTTTAAATCAAATCCACAGGAACAAAAATCTGACCTTGAGTCTATCCCACTCAAATTTCAAAACTATCTCAGGAACAGGTTTGAGGCCTTGAACACCAATGAGTGAAGACAAGATGAGCTGTGGGAGGATATATTTTAAAAAGATCATCTATCTATGAAGAATCCAAAAGATGATTACAAAGGCAGAGGAGGAAGAAAAGACCAAAATGGATGTCAGAAGAGACTCAGAATATTATAGTAAAGTACTGAGAAGCCAAAGCGAAGAGAACAAATCAAGAAATGAAGGAGCTGAACTGAAGATTTCAAAGGAAGACAAAGCAAAGTATTAATAATGAAATGTGCAAGGAGCTAGAGTCAGAAAATCAAAAGGGCCAAACTTGCTCAGCATTTCTTAAGCTGAAGGAATTGAATAAATTCAAGCCGCGAATGCTTAATGATGCTATGGGCAGAATACTGAATGATCCAGGTAGTATTAAAAGAAGATGGAAAATGTATACAGAGTCACTGTACCAAAATGAATTGGCAGACACAGAAGTATTTCATGAAACAATGTATGAGCAAGAGCCTGGGTGACAAAGAAAGACGTTCAAGTTGTTCTGAAGGAACTGGCAAAAAACAAGGCCCAAGGAATTGAATGGCATACCAACTGACATATTTCAACAAACACATGCTGCCCAAGATGAGCTAGCCAAGTTGTGCCAAGAAACCTGGAGGACAACCACCTGGCCACCTCACTGGAAGAGATCTGTATTTGTTCCATTCCAAAGAAAGGTGACCCAACAGGATATCGAAATTATTGATCATTAATATTACATGCAAGCAAGATTATGCTAAAAATTATCCAAAAACTGGAACAACACATCAACAGAACTGCCACTCGTGCATGCTGGATTTACAAGAGGTCAGGGTACTGAGGATATTATAGTTAGTCAAATCATGGTTGAAAGCAGAGAGTACCATAGGAATGTATATTTGTGTTTCACTGACTATGAAAAAGCATTTGTGTGGATCACAATAAACTGTGGCTGACTCTGAGAAGAATGGGAATTCCAGAACACTTGACTGTGCCTATGCAAAACCTCTACTTGGTCCACAGTCCATGTCTATCTGTGTTTCATTGATTATGCAAAGGCGTTTGACTGTGTGAATCATAACAAACTGTGGCTGACTCTGAAAAGAATGGGAATCCCAGAACACTTGATCATTCTAATGCAAAACCTATACTTGGACCAAGAGGCAGTCGTCAGAGCA
The DNA here is from genome assembly GCF_000299155.1 of Elephantulus edwardii. Taxonomy (NCBI): domain Eukaryota; kingdom Metazoa; phylum Chordata; class Mammalia; order Macroscelidea; family Macroscelididae; genus Elephantulus; species Elephantulus edwardii. Next base: position 414,114 of record NW_006400190.1, on the reverse strand, counting down.
GAGCAAGGAAACACTGCATGATTCAAAATTGGGAAAGGTGTACGCCAGGGATGTGTCCTATCTCCATACGTTTTCAACCTGTATGCAGAACAGATTAACTGAGAGGCTGGGCTCTATGAGGAGAAGTGTGGCATCAGGATTGGTGGAAGATCTATCAACAATCTGCGTTATGCAGATGACACAACCCTGCTGG
>NW_006400190.1:410341-413271 GCF_000299155.1 Elephantulus edwardii | reverse complement strand
GCAAGCGACTCCACAGCACATAACAACAACAACAACAACATACTTGAACCAAGAGGCAGTTGTGAGAACAGAGCAAGGAAATACTGCATGGTTTTTCAACCAGCAAAAAATAAAAATTTTATTGAAAAAAAAACACACACAAAAATACTAGGCCAGAGGCAGACTGCATGTTAGTCCATCAATTACTCATTTGCAAGTTTAAATTGTGAGGAAGAAGAAAACTAGTCCACGAGAACCAAAATATTATTTTGGATCTATTCCATCTGAATTTCAAAATCATCTGAAAAAAATGTTTGAACCTCTGAACACTAATGACCAGAGCTTTGGGGTGATATCAAGGATATCTATCATTCATGAAGAGAGCAAAAGGTCATTACAGGACACAAAAGAGTAAGAAAAAAACCAAAATGGCTGTCAAGAGACTCTGAAAATGGCACTGGAGCTACAAGAAGCCAAAACAAAGGGTAAATATGTCACAGCAAAAGAGCTGAACAGAAGATTTCAAAGGACAGCTCAAGAAGTCAAAGTATTACAATGGAATGTGCAGAGAGGCCGGGACTTGAGAATAAAAAGGGAAGAACTTAAGCTGCATTTCTCCAGCTCTCTCAGCTCTCTCAGAAAAACAAATTTAAGCTTCAAGTCACAATACTGAAACATACTATGGGCAATATATTGAATGTCCCAGAAAACATCAAAAGAAGACTGAGGGAATACACACATTGTATTGTAATCATTGTACCAAGAAGAACTGACTGACACTGAAAACTTTCAGGAAGTAACATATGAGTAGGAGCCAATGCTAAGGAACGAGGAAGCTGAAGCTGCACTAAACACCCTGGCAAAAAAATTGATGCGATACCAATGGACTTACTTTCAATTAACAGATGCAGCCCTGGATGCACTAACAAATCTATGCTAGGAAATTTGGAGAACAACTGTCTGGCCAACAGATTGGACAAGGTCCATATTTGTTCCCATTCCCAAGAAAGGTGATACAAATGAATGTGGAAACTATAGAATATTATTACTATCTTATGCAAGCAAATACTGCTGAAGAGCATTCAAAAATGGCTAGAACAGTACTTAGAAAGGGAACTGCTCAAAGTTCAAGCAGGATTCAGAAGAGACCCTGGCATCAGGGATATCACTGCTGATGTCAGACGGATCCTGGCTGAAAGGAAAGGACACCAGAACAATGTCTATTTATGCTTCATTGCCTATGTAAAGGCATTTGACTATGTGGATCAGTTCACAAGGTAAGGCTCACACTGAGAAGAATGGGAGTCCCAGAGGACTTAATTGTGCTCATGTGAAACCTATATCCAGACTACAAGGCTGTTACGTAAACAGAGCAAGAGAACAGTACATGATTTAAAATTAAGAAGGGTGTGCATCAGAGTTATATTCTTTCTCCATACCTATTCAACCAGTATGCTGAGCAAATTATTCAAGAAGCTGGGCTCTATGAAGAAGAATGTGGCATCAAGACTGGAGGGAACCTCATCAATAACCTACGTTACGCAGATGGCACAACCTTGCTTACTGAAAGTGAGGAGGACTTGAAGTACTTGTTGCAGAAGATCAAAGAATACATCCTTTATCTTAATGTTAAGAAAACAAAAATTCTTATCAATGGACCAACTGCAGCTGTTTTCCATAGTGTAGTGGTGATCACATTCTCCTGACCCATGGATCCATAGGTGACATTACTTATAGATGGAGAAAAGATTGAAATGTCAACAACTTCATCTTACTTGGAGCCACAAACAACAAACACCCTTGGTACCAGCAGTCAAGAAATCTTAAGATGTATTGCACTGGGAAAGTCTACAGTTAGAGACCTCTCCAAATTACTGAGGAGTAATGATATTAATTTGAGGACTAAGGTGCATCTGATTCAGGCCATGGTCTTTCCGATCACTTCCTACACACCTGAGACCTGGATAGTGAATAAGGATGAGAGAAGAATTAATGCCTGCGAGCTGTGGTGTTGGAAGAGAGCACTGGTCATCCCAGGATCGGCCAAGAGAACAAACAAGTATGTCTTGGAGAGGGTGCAACCACAGTGTTCTTTGGAGGCAAAGGTGATAAAGCTTCACCTTATACTCTTTGGGTCTGGTATTAGGAGGGGGTCCTTGGAGGCAAGGATTCTGAGGCTTCGTCTGACATACTTTGGACATGTTGTAAGGAGGGAGAGGTCCTTGGAGAGGGACATCATGCTTGGGAGGGTGGAGGAAGGCGCAGAAGAGGAAGACCCTCTATGAGGTGGATTGATTCAGTGACTGGGGTAATCGGGATGGGTGTGTCAGAGGCAGTGTGATTGGCACAGGACAGAGCAGGGTTTAGGGCTGTTGTACACAGGGTCGCTATGAGTCGCAAGCAACTGGACAGCACATAACAACAACAGTCCTTGGTGGAATCAAGGTGCATCAATAATTGCTGGTAATGGTCAGGAGTAACAATTTAGAAAATTACTATGTACCTTGGGAGAGACTGTAAAGCATTACTGAGTAATCTCTGTCTCATATGGACAAATATCGCATAAGACCATTATTGTAAAAATAGCAAGATAACTAGTAAAATGTGTATGGAGGCCGGAGGGGTGTGAGAGCAGAGGAGTGAGGGTGGGCAAGGGGGAAATTACGAGGTAGTACAATTTGGTGGGTTGACGGACAAGGTAAAGAAAATGGGAAAGATCAGGCGGGGATCTGAAAAGACAGGGTAATGTGGACAATAGTTCAATGGTGATTGGTTTTACTAGACACAATGAAGGGTAATGATTATGTGAAACACATTGTGTGAAATTTTGTATGCACACCAATATAAAATAAGAACTCACAACAAGCTATGGCTGACTCTGAGAAGAATGGGAATCCCAGAACATTTGATTGTGCTAATGTGAAACCTATACTTGGACCAAGAGACAGTCG
>NW_006400190.1:407174-409596 GCF_000299155.1 Elephantulus edwardii | reverse complement strand
TTCTGAAGTTTCGTCTGACATACTTTGGGCATGTTGCAAAGAGGGACTGGTCCTCGGAGAGGGACATCATGTTTGGGAGAGTGGAGGGATGGCGCAAGAGAGGAAGACCCTTGATGAAATGGATCAATTCTGTGAGTGGAGTGATGGGAATGAGTGTGTCTGAGACGGCGAGGTTGGCACAGGATAGAACGGCGTTTAGGGCTCTTGTACATAGGGTCGCTATGAGTCACAAACGACTTGATGGCACATAACAACAACAACAACAAAATTCTCAGTGACTAGAATGAAAAAGCTGGAAAAAGTGAAGAAGGAATGAGAGTTGGAAAGTATGATCTTGGTGATACAAATGAGGCTGGACATTGAATGATTAAATATTGTACATTTAATGATTTACTCATCACAAATATCTTTCTAAAAAAACATCTCACTTGATGGCCTGTACAGGAATCCTATTGACTATGTCAGAGGAGAAGCTTAATAACAGCAGTCAAAATCAAGCCACATGCAGACTGTTAAGACAGATCATTACTCATGTTCTAGTTCAAACTGTAGAGAAAATTAAAACAAGTCCATAAGAACGAAATTACAACCTTGAGTCTATCGCACCTGAATTTAGAAATCATTTCTAAGAAAAAAATAAAAAATTAAAACAAAAGAAATAATTTCCAGAACAGGTTGGAGGTCTTTAACGGTGACTGAAGACCAGAGGATCTGTGGGATGACATCGAGATGCTGACTGTCCATGAAGATATAAAAGTAGTTACAAAGACAAAAGAAGAAAAGAGATCAAAATGGATGTCAGACGAGACCATGAAAATTGTATTAAAGCAGGAAGAAGTCAAAACAAGTCAAAGAGATGAACAGAAGACTTCAAAGGGCAACTCAAGATGACAAAGCAAGGGGAGCTCTGGTGGCCTAGTGGCAAGAAGCTTCAACTACAATCCCAGAGGTGCATGGTTCGATTCCACCAGATGCTCTGCCGGGGAAGGAGGGACAGTCTCCTCCTGTACCAGTCAGATCTGATTTGACGGTACACACACACAAAAATAATTTAAAAAAAAAAAAGATGACAAAGCAAAATAAAGAATGTGCAGAGCTAGAACAGGAGAATAAAAGGTGAAGAACTCACTCGGCATTTCTCAAGCTGAAAGAACTGAAAATAATCAAGCCTCAAGTTGTAATACTGAAAGATGCTATGGGCAAAATTTTGAATGACCAGGAAGCATCAAAAGAACATGAAAGAAATACAGAGTGCTGTGCCAAAATTACTGGGTGACACAGAAAACTCTCAATGGTAATGAAGATATGCAAGCTACATTGAAAGCACTAGCAAAAAATAAGGCCCCAGGAATCGATGAATACCAATTGACATGTTTCAACTAACAGATGGAGATCACTGGACATGCTCACTAGTCTATGCTAGAAGTTTGGAGGACAGCTGTCTGGCCAACTGCCTGGAAGAGATCCATATCTGTCCCCATTCCAAGAAAAGTGATCCAACAGAATGTGGAAATTATTGAACAATAATGGTAACATCACACACAAGCAAAACACTGCTGAAGATCAACCAAAAAACTGCTAGAACAGTAAACAGAGAAATGTCAAAAGTTCAAGTTGGGTTTAGAAGAGGTTGTGGCACCAAGGACATCACTGCTGATTATCAGATGAATCCTAGATGGAATCCGGTGCAAAGGCATTTGACTGCGTGCATCATAGTAAATAATGGCTAACAATGAGAAGAATGAGAATCCCAGAATATTTGTGTTCATAGGAAAACTATACCTAGACCAGGAAGTTGTTTGAACAGAGCAAGTGAACACTGAATGATTTAAAGTCAAGAAAAGTGTATTATCAGCATTGTATCTATCCTCCATATCTATTCAATCTGTATGTTGAGAAAATTATTTGAGATTCTGGATTCTATTAAGAAGAATGCAGCATCAGAAATGAAGAAAGACTCATTAACAACCTTTAGTATGCAGATGACACAACCTTCCGTACTAAAAGAGAGGAGGACTTGAAACATTCGCTGCAGAAAATCAAAGACTACAGTTTTCAAAAGGAACTGCATCTCAACATCAAGACAAAAATCCTCACCACTGGACTGTCAGCAACATCATGATTGTTGCTGTTATGTGCCGTCGAGTCGCTTGCGACTCATAGCGACCCTATGTACAACAGCCCTAAACCCTCCTCTACCCTGTGCCAATCTCACTGCCTCTGACACACCCATCCCGATTACCCCAGTCACTGAATCAATCCACCTCATAGAGGGCCTTCCACTTCTGCGCCTTCCTCCACCCTCCCAAGCATGATGTCCCTCTCCAAGGACCTCTCCCTCCTTACAACATGTCCAAAGTATGTCAGACGAAGCCTCAGAATCCTTGCCTCCAAGGAGCAGCCTGGTTTAACCCTCTCTAGG
>NW_006400190.1:392866-404819 GCF_000299155.1 Elephantulus edwardii | reverse complement strand
TCCTTGCACATTTCATTGTAATATTTTGCTCTGCCATCCCGTGCTGCCCTCTGGAATCTTCTGTTCAGCTCTTTAGTATCTTGAATTCTTCCTTGTGCTTTGGCTTCTCTGCGCTCCAGTGCAATATTCAGTTTCTTCTGAACATCCACTTTGATCTTTTCTTCCTCTTCTGTCTTTGTAATGACCATCTGGCACTCTTCCTGGATGATACATTTGACATCCTCCCACAACTCATCAGGTCTTTTGCTCATTAGTGTTCAAGGCTGTCAACGACTTCATCTTACTTGTAAACACAATCAACACCCTTGGTACTAGCAGCCAGGAGGTCAAGAGACATATTGCACTGAGTTTAGAAGAGGTTGTGGTATTTCTGATGAATAAATCATTGAGTGTACAAAATTCAGTCATTCTAGTTCCAGCCTCATTTCTGCCACCAAGTGTGTACTTTCTGACTGCCACTCCTTCACTGTTTACAACCTTTGCATTCCAGTCATCAATCATCCTTTTACATGTTTGGTAAATTTTGGACTGCAAAACGTTGTAAGAATCTTCAATTTCCTCCTCTTTGGCTTTAGCTGTTGGTGTGTATGTTTGCATAATAGTTGTACTAACAGGCCTTCTTTGTATGTATATGGATGTCCTATCAGTGGTGGGATCCTGTGTAATTTACTGCCTCTGAAAACCAACTGGAAGGTAAGTTAGCTATGAATAAGTTTCAACTCAATGACACACAACATGTAAAGAATCCTAGCATGTGCAAACAGGGATGCTTTTAGAACCATACCTACAGAGAACCATCACAAATACAAACTAGCTTTAGAAGAGGCCGTGGCTCTAAGACATTATCACCAATGTCTGACAGATTTTGGCCAAAAGCAAAGAGAACCAGAGGAATGTCTATCCGTGTTTCATTGAATATGCAAAAGCATTTGCCTGTGTGGATCACAACAAATTTTAGTTAACCTTGAGAAGAATGGGAATCCCAGATCATTTGATTGCGTTCATGTGAAAACTTTACTTGGATGAGGAAGTAGTCCTCAGAATAGAGCAAGAAAACAGTGCATGGTTCTAAATAAAGAAAGGAGTGTATCAGGGATGCATCCTGTCTCCATACTTTTTCAATCTATAGGCAGAACAGAGCCTTCAGGAGCTGGGCTTTATGAGGAATGTGGCATCAGGATCGAAGGAAGACTCTTCAACAATGCAGATGACACAATCATACTTACTGAAAGTGAGGAGGACGGGAAGCACATGCTGCAGAAAGTCAAGGACTGTAGTCTGCAATATAGATTGAAGCTCAACATCAAAAAGACAGAGATTCTTACCACCGGGCCAACTGGCAGCACCATGACAGATGGAGAAGAGACTGAGGTTGTTAACAATTTCAGCTTGCACGGCTCCACAGTCAACACTCTTGGCATTGTTGTTGTTGTTATGTGCCGTCAAGTCGCTTGATTAGCAGTCAGAAAATCAAAAGATAAACTGCATTGGTGAAGTAAGCTGCCAGGGACCTCTCCAGAGTGCTCGAGTAATAGTGTCTAGAGATTAAGGTGTGCCAGATCCAGGCCACAGTCTTCATAATCACTTGACATGCATCAGAGAGAGCTAGACAATAATTAAGGATGACAGAAGAATTGATGACTTTGAGTTGTGGTGCTGGAGAAGAGTACTGAACATCCCATGAACTGCCAAGAGAATAAACAGGTCTGTAACTGGAGAAGGTGAAACCAAGTTCCTCCTTGGAGTCAAGGTATTTGAAGTTCCATCTCACTGGTCCCAGAAGGAACTAGTCCTTGGAGAAGGACATCAGGCTTGAATGGGTGGAGGGATAGCACAGGAGAGGAAACCCCCCAGAGGAGATGGACTGACATAGTAACTGAGATAATGGGGGTGGGTATGTCAGAGTCAGTGAGAATGGCTCAGGACAGGGCAGGGTTCCAAGCAGTTGTCCACAGGGGACTTGACAGTACATAATATTAATGACATATCAATGTGGACGCCTTCTATTTCTTTCTTGTCTCACTGTGCAGGCTAGAACTTCCAGGGTGGACTTCTAAAAGGTCCGAGTGGTGCAGCGGTTAAGCACTCATCTATTAACTGAAAGGTTAACCTGCTGGTCAACCCACTGTTGTGCTGGAGACACAGCCTTTCTTTCATCTTCACTGAGTCCCAGGGTGTGGGTACCTGCACTGCTGGTTAACCTGTCTTGAACTAGGGACACAGCTCTGGTCATTAGTCGTCCTCTAGTCACTGAACTCCAGGGGGTCAGTCCCTGCACAGCTGGTTAACTCATCCTGTGTTGGAGAAAAGGAGCAGAGTCCCCAGATCCTCCAAGTAACCTCATAAACGGCTGCACTTCCAGTGGGGAACACTGTTTTGGAGAACTAAGGGAAGACAGTGAGCAGGGGCCTAAAACTGACCCTGGGCTGTCCTCAGGACAAGAGGGCCTAGAGCCACAGGTCTCAGACACAGTCCTGGGTTCTTGAGAACCTGTTCCTGGGCCAGAGCTCCTGGTGGTGTGAACAGTTAAGCTTCAACAACTAGCCAGAAAGCTGGCAGTTCAAAGCCACCCAAGGTGCCTCAGGAGATAAGCCTGGTGTGACCGACTTCCGAAAGGTCAGAGCCTTGAAATTCCTCCAGAGCAGGGCTACTCCACACTTTGTGGGGCCAAGAGTCAACTCGGGGGAAGTTGACAAAACCCAATCTCTGAGGGATGAGATGGGGCTACTCTGAGGGGTCATACCCCCTTCACTGCTGCACCAGCCCTGGAGTGCCAACGCTCTCAGGCCTGATCTCCCTGACACCCACAGGAGTGCCCAAGCACAGGCCTCTAACACCACATACCAGGGCCTGGCACCAGTCTGTGCTCGGTGACAGCAGGAGGGCCCTCTTCACCTGCAGAAGCATAGCTCTGACTGCCCATCTCCCACCTCACCCAAATCTATTGTCCACACTTAGGTTCCTCATCTGGAAAGTAACACGAGGGCACAGTGCACCTCCACAACCTGCTCAGAGGCAGGCCCAGTGCTGACAACGGCCACTACCTACTGTCGTTGGTTTTATCCTAGCAGATATCAAGCAAAGTCTCTGGTGACCTTGGGGAGGCAGCCCCACAGGCATAATGGGGCTCAAGCTTGGGCAGCTGCCACAGAAACACACGAGACAACAAGATGGGAATGAGTGACACCAAAGCTGGCTCTCCACTAGTAAAAGCCAGGGGCAGCACAACACCTCCAGATCTGAAAGGAGCACAGCGACACTGCTTGAGGGGCGGCAGCTCAACACACACCAACCCAGGGCTCTGCCCACTGTGATGCACCAACAGCGCTAGGTCACCTGGGAACATGGAGTTCAGTGTCTCTAACCTTCTGAAAAAGGAATCTCAGGATCCAGGTGGTTACGGTGGCATGTTCTACCAAAACTATAAGAAGAAATCACACCTCTCTCCATCATTCTTCAGAGAAGAGACGAAGAGGGAACATTTCCCTTCCATGGACAACTCTGCTTCACATCAAAACAAAAGGCAGCACAAGAGCAGGAGCACAGATGGCCATCTCACATGAAAACCAACAGAAAAGTCTGCAACATTAGCAAGTTCAATTCAGCAACGTGACCAAGTGGTTTATCAAGCTAAACAGGGCAGATCCAGAACCCAAAACTCAGCTGTGTAACAAACTAAAGGGACAACATGTGATCATATCAACCAAGAGAGAGGGCAAAGCCATTTACCTAAGCTCCACATCCAGCTGTGAGGAAAACTCTGACAGACACCTCTGGATCAAGGCCTTCCCCGAGACCAGAACAAGGCTGCCTGCTCACAGACAAAGTGAAAAAAATGAAGCAGTCCCCGTGGGTCACGTACAAGGTTGCTAGGAGTCTTAGTGGACTTTATGGCACCTACCAACAACATAACTGTCCACACAGAAAACCCATGTGAAAACTATTACATAAACCATAACAAGAAGAAGCTTACAGAGTCACAGGGAATAATATCCAGACACAGAAATGAATCATATTTGTACAAATTAGCAAATGGCAACTGAAAACTGGAACTTTTTTAAAGTGTCTTTTACAATGGCTACAAAAACACTTAAGGTATACATACTGAATTACGTACAAATTCCATGCCGAAGCCTATAAGGCAATGTGAGAGACACCAAGGAGCCCTGAACAGTGGAGAGACATGCTGTGTTGATAAACTGGAAGACTCACCTACTAAAAATGCCAACTGCCTCCAAATCTGGCAACAGATTTAACTCTCATGACTAAACTATTTCCTGCTTTGTATCTTTTGTGAGACATGAGTTTTAAGTGGTAGAAGGCATGCTCAAATCAAGGAAAGACGAAAACTGGGTAATGTGGACTTTGTTACAATCCTGGGACACATGTGGGGTAGGTACCATCCACGGTAGGGATGGTGGGTGGGGAGCCACTCTTCAGAGCCATGCAGTTATGCAGGTGCCCAGCAGGCGGCAGCACGTGCTACTCCTGGGATTCGGACTTCCCAAGAACCCTAACAGATCAAGAATACTGGTGAATAACAGTCTCAGGGGTCACAGATGGAGTAACACAATTCTAATAAAATTGTCACCAGGCATGTATGTATATCGATGAAAAAGTATTCAAACTTTCACATGCTCACTGCTGCTGAGTCAGAACTGACTGACAGCTGACCCCCCCAGCCGATTTCTGAGGCTGCACATCACAGGAGAGGAGACTGCCTGCATTTCCCGAGAGTTCACTGGTGGATGTTACTCACCAGAGGGTCAGCCTCCGAGTTAGAAGAAAACTGTTCTACAGATTATACCACCAGAGCTCATTCTAAACTACAGCATATCTTCCGGTCAGAACTGACTCATAGCTGACTCTCCAGCAGGTTTCCAGAGGCAGTAAATCTTAAGAGGGGAGACCTTCTTTCTCCCACAGGGCAGCTGGTGGATTCGAGCCATGCCTTTGTGATGGCAGTGCAGCTCCTTACCACTAGGCCACCTGCGCTCCAAAAATTACAAAAACGTAATTATTTTTTACATAGGTACATAAGGTTTTCGGAGGCCTGCTATTTCAGAAGTGGATGGCCAATCCTTCTTCCTAGTCTGTTTTAGTCTGAATGTTCAGACATAGAGAAGTATCAGACAGACCAGCATTTTACAGAAAAGTGAAAGATATATCCCTTATTGTGGAGTTCACCATTAGTATCAGTGTTGTCCCTGCCTTTGGCACACGTGTCTTTACCCACTTATTTCCCTGCTCCACCATCCACCAGGATATCCATTCACTTCTACCCACTCCCTTCAACATCTATCTCCCATTGTCCTGCCCTTGATCTGACAGCTTATATCTGAAGCTTCCTTGGCGTCTGTGATTCCAAACACATCAGCTGCTGACAGTTTCTTATGCTGTGAACAGTGTCTCTTAAGTTTAGCGGTAATGTTTCCAGAGTGAAGGTGATGTGTCCTGTAGAACTGGTGCGGCCCTCAGGCCCAAATGGATCCCGTGCAGTCTTGGGGAACAATTGGCAGCATCAGGATGGATGGTGAAGAGATTGAGATTGTTCACAGCTTTAGTTTGCTTGGCTCCACAGTCAACACTCTCGGCACCAGAAGCCAGGAAATTGAAAGATGTATTGCCATGGGTAAGTCTGCTGTTGGGACCTCTCTAAAGTACTGAAAAGCAACCGTGTCTCTCTGGAGACTAAGGTGTGCCTGATACAGGCCATGGTCTTTGCTATCACTTGTTATGCATCAGAGAGTTGGACAGTGACTAAGGAGGATAGAAGGAGAATTGATGCCTTTGAGCTGTGGTGCTGGAGAAGAGTACTGAGGATACCACGGACTGCTAGGAAAACAAACAGATTCATCCTGGAGAGGGTTAACTGGGAGGCTCCCTGGAGGCAAGGATTCTGAGGCTCCGTCAAACATACTTTGGACTTGTTGTGAGGAGAGACAGGTCCTTGGAGAAGGACATCATGCTTGGGAGGGTGGAGAGGCAGCACAGGAGGGAAGGGCCTCTATGAAGTGAATTGATTCAGTGACTGGGTTAATCGGGATGGGTGTATCGGAGACAGTGCAACTGGCACAGCACAGAGCAGAGTTTAGGGCTGTTGTACATAGGGTCGCTATGAGTCGCAAGTGACTTGACGCCACATAACAACAACAAATTATTTTTGAAAAGGAAGAGCAAAGTTGGAAGACTTACATAACACTACTACAAGACTTATCACAACGCTCCAGAAACCATGTGACAATAGCAAAGAAGTGGCACTGAGAACAGGTGTACAAGTGGATCCACAGAAGTCTAGCGACTGATTTTACACAGTGGAAGTGACTGAATGCAGGAAGATCGCCAACCAGTGACAAGGGAACTACGAGACAGCCACAACAGTCAATATGAATGAACCTGTCTGCACCCCATATCTCATACAAAAGAGAGCTCAAAAGGGATCATACATCCTAAAGTAGAACACAAAACTGTAAACTCTCCGAAGAGCAGCTCTACGACTTGGCGAGGCAAAGGGCTTGGCCAGGATTCTCTGACAGGACACCCAGAGTGCTATTCCAGAGACAGAGATGACAAACGGGCTGCGTGAACACTCAGATCTTCCCCTCTTCAAAAGGTAGCTAAGTTCTACAAATTACTATCCAACAAAAGACTTGTAGCCAGAACATATAAAGGACTTTTAAAACTCAACCCTAGGAAAATAAAACCTCAATTAAAAAGCGGGCAAAAGACTTAAACAGACATTTCACCAAAAGAGGAGTTGGTGCTGGTGGTTAGGTGGCATCAACAAGCAAAAGGCCGCCCATTCCTCTGCCAGCCCTGATCGGGGATGGCTCAGATGATGCAGCTTTCCTGGATGCTCTTTGCAAGGAGAGGGCTGTGTCTTTCCTCCCAGTCCATCTTAGTCTAGAAACCTAATGACATGCAAACCTCTACTGACACAGATGGCTGTGCATAAGCTGCCTTGGCTGATCTCCCAGGTGGCAAGTGAGTTTTCTAGGAGCCAGCACAGCCTTCTCAAAGGAATTAAGGATGAACAAACACAAGAAGCTCTGTTCAACATCTCTAGCCCTAGGGAAACACAAACCAGAATCATGACGAACTACCACCACGTACCTGCTGCTGTTCATGTTCGCTGCGTCACGCTGGCCTGACCCATGCCACTCGGGGGTGAGCCAGCAGACTTCCCCACAGTGTTTTCTTGACTACATTCATTAAATATCACCAGGCCTTGGCGCTCATAAAGCAGACGAGGGTCCAAGCCACCAGCCTTTCATTAGCACACAAGTTTATGTTCCAAGCCGTCCCCTAGATACATTACTGTCATTGCTATGATCAGGCGCCACTCCATGTACAAGAGAAGAGTGGGGCCTGCCCCTGCACATGTTCACATCACAGCTGTTTCCACCCTGTGCAGAGCCTCCTCTTTTCCACTGACCTTCCACTTTACCAAGCATGACGTCCTTCCAGGAATTAGTCCTCCTGCTCCAAAGCACATAAGAAGAAGTCTCACCTTCTCCACCTCCAGGAAGGACTTTGGCTGTACTTCCTTCAAGACCGATTTGTTCATCCTTCTGGTAGTCTGGGGATGGTTACTATTCCTCAACAGCACCACAATTCAAAGGCATCGTTTCTTCTTTGGTCTTCCTATTCACTGCTCAGCTTTCACACGCATAGAAGGTGACTCAAAATAGCACAACTTGAGCAAGGTGCACCTTAGTCCTAAAAGTGGTATCTTTGCCTTCTAATAATTTTAAAGAGGTCTTTCACAGCCAATTTGCCCAATGCAGCAAATCACTTGATTTCCTGGCGGATGCGTTTCTGCATGTTGATGTGGACTCAAGTGAAATGAAATCATGCTTGTAAACATGGAGGGTCAGCGCGGGAGAGGAAGACCCTCAATGCAATGAGCCAGCACAGGAACTGCAGCAATGGGCTCAGAGCCAGAGGAAGGAGCCTGGAGGATGCTGGACGCACATGTGCTGTGAGTTGTGCCGACAGCACCCAAGAACAAAATAAAATCCTTGACGCCGACAATCTCCTCTCCTCCTCTTAACAGGATGGTGCTCACTGGTCAGTCTGAGGAGCTTTCTTTTCTTTATGCTGAGGTGTAACACACACGAAGTTACAGCACCTGATCGTCAGTGAGTTCTTCAAGTCCTCAGCAAGGAAAACTATGTCATGCGCACATGGCAAACCCAGCAATTCTCCAGCAAGCGGTGGTCTGCCACACCATGGCGCAGAGTCACTGTGAGACCAGAACATTGAGGGGGGAACAGGGCGCATCCGCACAGAGTTGTGTCCTGCATGCCTCTCAACAGTGGGGCCTTCAAAGACAGGCTGTTGGGCCTTCCCTTCAAGGCACTCTGTGCAGACTAGAACCTCTAACCCTTAGCTTACAAGCTCAGGTTAAGCACCATGCACAGCTCTGACAGCACAGGTTACTGCTCATAAATAAAAGGCTCAACTGCTGATAGACAACTGGGTGACTGACTATCCAGTGCATTAAACTCACAGCTTCAAGTCAGAAAAGATTTACAGAGGACCTGCTAGCAGGTTTTCAGGCTGTAACCTGCATAGGAGGGGAATGTCCATCTTTTCTCCCGTGAGCCAATGGTGGATTCACACATCAGAGGGGAGAGGGTCACTGGGCAGCACTGCAACTCCCTAATAAATCACCCAAGGACTAGGCCTCCTTCAAAGACATTGTTACTGTTGTATACTGTTGAGTCAGAACCATCTTCTAGCTGACCCACCAGTGTGTTTTCAGAGGCAGTAAATCACACAGGAGATGCCCCTCTCTCTCACAGAGAAGCTAGTAGATTTGAATCACTTATCTCTGGGTTAGCATTAAGTTACCAGAGCTCCTTACAAAGGCATTAGGGTTACAGAAAGAGGCGCACACTGCCCAATCTCACCAATCTGACATTCCTAAAGACAATCCCATGGGAAATACAGGCTAGGTTTACAAGAGGACATGGCACTAGGGACATCAATACCAGTGTCAGATGGATCTTGGATGAAAGCAAGAATATCAGAAAGACATTTGTATTTTGTTGAACAAAGGCATTCAATTGTGTGGCTCATAATAAATTATGGCTAACATTGAGAAGAATGGGAATCCTAGAACACTTGATTGTGCTCATGTGAAACCTATACTTAGAGCAGGAAGCAATCATCAGAACAGAGGAAAGAAACACTGCATGGGTCAAAATCAGGAAAGAAGTACATCAGGGATGTGTCCTTTCTCCACATTTTTTCAATCTATGCGTGATCATTCTGGAGGCTGGACATCAGGATTAGAGGAAGATTCATTAACAACCCGCAATATGCAGATAACCTTGCTTGCTGAAACGAGTAAGACCTGAAGTGTTTGAAGGTCATGGACTAACACGTTCAACAACATCAAGAAAACAGAGAGACTCATGACTGGACAGCACTGTGACAAATGGAGAAGAGATTGTTAACAATTTCCTCTTGCACAGATCAATACTCTTGACTCTAGCAGTCAGGAAATCAAAAGATGAACAGCAATGGGAAAATGTGCTGTCAGGAAACTTTCCAGAATGCTAAAGAGCAATGATATCAGTCTAGAAACTAAGATATGTCTGATGCAGGCCATGGTCTTCTCAATTACTTGCTATGTATCAGAGAGCTGGACAGTTACTAGGGATGACAGAAGAATCAATGCCTTTGAGTTGTGGTGCTGGACAAGAGTATTAAACATACTATGGACTGCCAAAGGAATAAACAGGTCTGTCCTGGAGAGAGTAAAACTAAATTGCTTCTTGGAGGCAAGGACTGTGAAGTGCCATCTCACATATTGCAGGCATGTGGCCAGGAGGAACCAGTCCTTGCAGAAGGACATCATGCTTAGAAAGGTGGAGTGACAGCGCAGGAGAGGAAGACCCAGAGGAGATGGACTGTCACACTAACTGGGGTAACAGGTAGGTGTGTCGGGAGTCAGTGAGACTGGCTCTGGACAGGGCTGGCTTCAGAGCTGTTGTAGACAGGGTCGCTGTGACTTGCAGGCGAATCAAGGGCACATAACAACAACATGGAACGGAAAACAGGTCAGCGGTTGTTTGGGGAAGGGAGTAACAATAATTACACTCAAAGAACTCTCTCTGTATTGTCAGTCAGAATCGACTCAGAGCTGACCCTCCCAGCGGGGTTCAGAGACACAGGAGCAGCTGGCAGATTTGAACTACCTGCCTCTGGGCTGGAAGCAGAATTCCTTACTGATGGGCCACTACAGCTCTAGAAATGAAACTGTCTATCCACAATGGGAGCAGTGACTTCTTTACTGGGGTGGTCACCAGAATTTAAATGTGTTATAATTTATAACAATATCAAAATAAAGTCAGTCTTACTCCATTATCGCACAATTTGGGCACGCCGCTCGGAGGGGCTATTCCTTGGAGAGGGACATGATGTTGGGAAGGGTGGAGGGTCGGCAAAGGAGAGGAAGACCCTCAACCTGGTGGACTGACAACAGTGACTGCTGTAATGGACTACTGTGTGTCGGAGAGCATGAGGATGGCGCAGGACAGAACAGGGTTCAGATCTTTTGTTCATAGAGTCGCTATGAGTTGTACTTGACTCAGCCGCACCTAACAACAACTGCTTATCAACTAAAAAAAAAAAAGTGGGGTCCATAACCAATATGTGTCAAATCACACATTTCTCATCTTATAAATTCACTTTTTCTTTTACAACAGCTTTTTTCATTTTTTAAGAATATTTTTTCTTTTAATTGCGATTTTAACAAAAACTTACAGAAAAGTTGGATTTTCATTCATTCATTTCCTCCCTCTCCTTCCCCAGTCCTCTTTGCAGTGTACCTTATCCTGGACTGCTGTCTTACACAGAATGCCTGACACATTCCTTTTAAACTGTTCTTTCCTTCATCTGTTCCAGCACAGTGTTCATTACCTACCCACTCTTTTCTGACATCCAAACAGATGTGTGCACACGCATGTTTATTGCTGCGTTATTCACAATAGCAAAGAGATGGAAGCAACCCAAGTGTCCATCAATAAATAAATGGATAGAAAAACGATGATACAGTCGCACACTGGAATACTATGCAGCACTGAAAAACAACGGACTCGTAGAACATTACACAACATGAGTGATCCTGGAGGACTCTGAGTGAAATATCTCAGCCAGAAAAGGACAAATACTGCATAACACAGCTTTTATAAAATGGGACAGTGGGGACTGAGAAGGGAATAAATTAACTTTTTAAAATCAAAGTTGCACAAGCATACCGTTTACAAGGTTCTACAGTCCTGTTAGATTCATCACCAAAGGCGGCGGTGCCCTCACTCCCCCAAACTCCCTGCCTCGAGTCCCTGCTGACTCCTAGTCAGCCTCTGGGACAAGGACCACAAAGACCCCCACAGGGTTTCAAAGAAGAAACGCTAGGACGCGGAGCAGCAGGTGGGTTCGAACCACCGACTACCTGATTCCCGGCCGGGCGCTCTCCCACTGTGCCCGAGAGCCGCGTCCTCCCGCTCCCGCACCCCTAAAAGTCCCAGCCCAGAGGCCGGCCCGGCGCTCCGACACCCCTCGCCCGCCGCCGGGCGCCGTCCCGCCCCGCAGCGCGCACCCCCGGCCGCTCAGCTTCCGCGCCGCTCCGGGTACCGGCTCTGGGTACCGCCCCCGCCGGCCTACCGCCCCCGCCGGCCTCCCGCCACCGCGCCCCCCGCCGGCCCGGGACGTACCGTCCAGAGACACGAACTGGCCGACCGCCGAGGAGCCGCCGCCGCTGTTCTCCACGAACTGCACCTCAGACACGATGATGTTGTCCTCCAGCACCGAGCCGCAGCCGGTGCACACGGCGTCCCCGCGCGCGGCATCGAACTCGATGTCGGTGCCGCCGCAGGCGCGGCACACGCGGCCCGTCATGCCGGCAGCTCCGGGGCCCGGCTCTCCGGGGCCCGGCGCTCCG
>NW_006400190.1:367464-392754 GCF_000299155.1 Elephantulus edwardii | reverse complement strand
CAGCCGCAGATTCGCCGCCAGCGCCTGGGCCGAAACGGCTGAGTTCGTTAGGCGCGGACGAGAAGCGGGGGAAGCCGGGCCACTGCGAGACACAAAGGCGCGAAGGGGCACGCCGGGGCTGAAAGCCACCTCCGAGGTCCGACCCACACTCTCCGTGCCGAGGGGGCGGTGACAGCTTTTGGGGGATGTACGAGGCGGTGCGTGGGGGCGGGACCTCTGACGACAACAGAGTGGGCGGGACCTTAATATGGAGGGTGGGGCGTGCGGAGCAGTTCTTCATTGCAAATGGATTGTGAGATGTGGGCGGGGACTCGTTGCTGGGCGGGATCAGCGGAGCAGTGTTCTATTGGGCCCAGTGAAGCGTGGTAGGCGGGGATTGAAGAGGACAGGGGGGATCTGCAGAAGGGGCCTGTTTGGAAGGCTTTAGGGGTGGTAGGAGGAGCTTTACAGAGATAGGAGGGTCTGGGGAGCGGCTCCTGATTGAGGGTAGGTCAAGAGTGGTGGAGGAGGCTCTGGAGTGATTGGGGAAACTTGTATTTATGCAAATGACGTGACCATGCTTGCAGAAAGTAAAGACTTGAAACGCTTACTGAAGAACATCAAAGACTATTGCTGCCCTGTGCCAGTGTTGTTGCTTTTGGTCATGTGCCATAGAGTCTGCGGTCCTCAGCAGGGCGGGGAGAGAGCGCTTCCCAGGCTCTCACAGCCTCGGTCAGCCCTCTCTGCTTTGCTGGCAGTGGTGCTCTCTTGGAAGTCTGCAGATGCTCTTCTACTATTGAGAAATTCTAGCGTATTTGGTGAGAAGTCCAGCGACCGTGAGCCTTTGTCAGTAAAGGACAAGGAGTGGGGCACGTGGGGGTCACGCTCGTGAGAACTCCTGCCTCCAGGAGGTAGTTTACTCTCTTGGGCCTCAGTTAGATGCTTCTCATTGTTAAGTGCGGTCAAGTCAAGTACAACTCTTGGTGACCCTTTGAACAACTGATACGAACATTGCCCTATCCTGCGCCATCTTCACACTTTCCAACATGCTCAAGCCCTTTGGTTTTTCTTAGTCACCGTGTCAATCGATCTACTTAAGGGTCTTCCTCTCTCAAACCCCCTTCCCCCCACCTTTCCTGTGAATAAAACAAAAATTCTGACTCCTGGATCCAAAGTTATCTGGCATTGGCAAAATCTACTACCACAAGGCAACACTGGGGTTTTGTTTTCTTGGTGTTGACTTGTAATCCCTATGTATCCATATTGAAGGATGTAGTCTTTGATCTTCTGCAACAAGTGTTTCTAGTCCTCTTCACTTTGTGCAAGCAAGGTGTGTCATCTGCGTGAAGCAGGTTGTTGAGGAGTCTTCTTCCAATAATGATGCTAAATTCTCCTTTATATAGCCCAGCTTCTCGAATTATTTGCTCAGCACACAGATTGAATATGGAGAAAGGAAACAACCCTGACACATCTTTCCTGATTTTAAACCATACACTGTTCCCTTGATCTGTTTGTACAACTGCTTCTTTGCCTATACATAGGTTTCATATGACCACAATTAAGTATTCCAGGATTCTCTTTCTGATACTCTCTGCTTTCAGCTAAAATTCATCTAACAGTAACATTGACATTTCTAGTGTCATAGCCTATTCTAAATGCACCTTGCATTTCTGGCAGTTCCCTGAACATGTACTTGTCTATCCATTTTTTAACCATCTTCAGCAAAATTTTATTTGCCTTTACATCTGAACATCAAGAAAACAAAATACTCACCATTGAACTGATAAACATCATGACAGATGGAGAAAAGAATGAACTTGTTCATGATTTCTTACTTAAATGTACAATCAACACCCATGTTAGGAGAGGTCAAGAATTCAAAAGCAAAAAAAAAAAAAATTCAAAAGCCCTGTTGCAATGGGAAAGTCTGCTGTCAAAGACCTCTTGTAGGTGTTAAGGAATAACGATGTCAGTTTAAAAAGTAAGATGCACCTAATCCAAGCCATGGTCTTTTCATTTGTTTCATGTATATATGTTTTGACAATGAATAAAGAAGACTGAAAAAGAAGGAATACCTTCAAATTGAAGTGCTGGTAAAGAGTATTGAATAGCTCGTTGACTGCGAAAAGAATAAACAAATTTGTCTTGAGGGAAGTACAACCTCCTAAAAGAAAGGATGGTGAAACTTCATCTCACATACTCTGGGTATGTCATCAGGAGTTGTCAGTCCTTGGAGAAGGACATCGTGCTAGGAAAGGTAGAGGGTGAGAAAAAGACAAGAACACTCTCAAAGAGATGGACTGGCACAGTGTCTGTACCACTGGACCAATTGGTAGCATCAGGATGGATGGCGAAGAGATTGAGATTGTTCACAGCTTCAGTTTGCTAGGCTCCACGGTCAACACTCTTGGCACCAGCAGCCAGGAAATAAAAAAACTTATTGCAATGGGAAAGTCTGCTGTTAATGACCTCTCTAAAGTACTGAAAAGCAACCGTGTCTCTCTGGAGACTAAGGTGCGCCTGATACAGGCCATGGTCTTTGCAATCACTTGTTATGCATCAGAGAGTTGGACAATGACGAGGGAGGACAGAAGGAGAATTGATGCCTTTGAGCTGTGGTGCTGGAGAAGAGTATTGAATGTACCATGGACTGCCAAGAAAATAAACAGATTCATCCTGGAGAGGGTTAAACCAAGCTACTCTTTGGAGGCAAGGATTCTGGGACTTCGTCTGACATAGTTTGGGCATGTTGCCAGGAGGGACAGATCCTTGGAGAGGGACATCATGCTTGGGAGGGTAGAGGGACAGTGCAAGAGGGGAAGACCCTCTATGAGGTGGATTGATTCCGTGACTGGGGTAATCGGGATGGGTGTGTCAGAGGCAGTGCGATTGGCACAGGATAGAGCAGGGTTTAGGGCTGTTGTACATAGGGTCGCTATGAGTCGCAAATGACTCGACGGCACGACGGCACATAACAACAACAACAACAACATGTAATAAAGGACCTGTGTAATAATGGACCTGCGTAAAAAAGGGACCTGTGAAATAATGGACCTGTGTAATAATGGACCTGTGTAATAATGGGCCTGTGTAATAATAGACATGTGTAATAATGGACCTGTGTAATAAAGGACCTGTGCAATAATAGACCTGCCCTGGGCACCAGTCTCCTGTTCTGGGCACCGATCTTCTGCCCTGAAAGCCAATCTCCTTCCCTGAGCACCAGACTCCTGCTGTGGGTGCCAGGCTCCCGCCCTGGGCATCAATCTCCTGCCCTGGGGATTGAACAGGACATGGGCGCTGGGCTCCTGCCCTGGCCATAGGCACCAGAAGTCACCACTGTACTTGGCAGACCCTCACTGTGCTTGCAGTCGAGGGTCTGTGGCCACCACAGGTGGAACAAACGCATTGGCACTGCTCACAGACCCACGGACGTCTCTGGGTCAGCTCTGTCATTCTCGTAATCACTCTGATGCCGCTACACACTTAGCAGATGGGCTAAACCACGCAGTAGGCCTGGTGCACGAGACGGCGCTGCCTCGAGCTGAGGCTCCTTCGGGTTCCTGAGCTGTAGGTCTTAGCAGGAGCCAATTACAGAGGAACCAAACCCAGACCTACTGCCATTGAGCCATGGCCAAGGTCAAAGGGCCTCTGAACGTGCTTGAGAAGTGTCCTGACTGAAGAGTCACAACTCTAAACCACCTGATAACTTCCCTCCTAAGCCTCATTACCATCGGCATGGTTCTGTGACGTCTCTGTGGCCATTACAGATCCACGTTAGGGTGGATTAGAGCCCCTGGAATGCAGTGGGCATGGGGAGGATGGAAGCGTGCCTGACCCCTAGGAATGGGCTTCTCGGGGAGCCTTTCCCCTCTGTGGGCTTAGTGAAGGTCAGAGGCACCTGCCTCACTCCACCTAAACCTTTGTTGAGGTCTTGAAGCGAACCCGCACGCTCTCTGA
The DNA here is from genome assembly GCF_000299155.1 of Elephantulus edwardii. Taxonomy (NCBI): domain Eukaryota; kingdom Metazoa; phylum Chordata; class Mammalia; order Macroscelidea; family Macroscelididae; genus Elephantulus; species Elephantulus edwardii. The sequence continues at coordinate 388,815 of NW_006400190.1, read as the reverse complement.
GGTCGGCTGTTGTTATCTGCCTTGTCGCCTCCTCCGCCTTCTCCTGGGAACCTCCAAGTGGCCACCGAGCCATTACCGACTGGAGTGTCTGAGCATATGTACCTCCTCAGGGGGCCCCAGTGGAATGGAGCTGCTGGCTTGTGCCTCAGATGTCTCCAAGCGGCTGGGGGAACGGGACTTCCAGACTGTTGTTACTGACTGTACATTAACCACTAGAGAGTACTGGAGGTTTAGTGATAAAGGATCATGCTGCCTCCTCAAAGGTGCACGGTTTGAATCCACCATCTGCTCCTGGTGAGAAAGAGGAGCAGTCTCCTCCCATGTGATTTACAGCCTCGGGAAACCTCCTGGAGGATCAGCGACAAATGAGTTCTGACTAGAAGGCACATAGCATCATTGCCCATTTGTACCCAGGGGCCTACCAGCAGCATTGTACAGAAGAACTGAAGTGCCAAGAGTTAAGCGGTAACACCATCTCCGACACCAAGCAGTCGACTTAGGCCCAGGCCACAGACTTGGGATGCCAGAGAATTTGAGTGCAGCCTGAGTATTAGGGTTAAAAGAAAGAACAACCGTAGTGTCAACTTGATTTGTTACTGAAACCCAAACCAGTAAGCAGCTCCTTTTCAGGCTGAGAAAAGTTCCAGTGATGGTCACAGAACAAGAGGCTGGTGTCTAGGTCATCCACAGGAACTCAACCAGGTGCAGCATTGGTGTGGGGAAGGACAGGGTCATGCGGGGAGGACAGGGCCACTGGAGAGGAAGGAGTCACGCGGGGAAGGACAGGGTCATGTGGGGAATGGGGTCATGGGGTCACATGGAGGAGGATGGGGCCACGTGGGAAGGATGAGGCCACATGGGGAGGATGAGACTACATGGGGAGGATGGGGTCACATGGGGGAGGATGAGGTCACATGGGGGAGGACAAGGTCACATGGGGGAGGACGGGATCACACGGGGGAGGATGGGGTCACATGGGGAGGATGGGGTCACATGGGAGAGGATGGGGTCACATGGGGGGAGGATGGGGTCACATGGGGAGAACGGGGATCACATGGGGAGGACGGGGTCTTATGGGGGAGGATGGGGTCACATGGGGAGGATGGGGTCACATGGGGAGGATGGGGTCACACGGGGTGGATGGGGTCACATGGGGGAGGACAGGGTCACATGGGGAGGACAGGGTCACATGGGGAGGACGGGGTCACATGGGGGAGGATGGGGTCACACGGGGGGACGGGGCTACACAGGGAGGACAGGGCCATGTGGGGGATGAGGTCACACAGGGGGCGACAGGGCCATGTGGGGGAGGAGGATGGGGTCACATGGGGGAGGACAAGGTGGGGGTGGGTGGAGGTTGAGACCCTTGAGACGGGGAGGACAGGGCATAGAGGGTGTGGGAAAGAGGAAGAGGCTGCTGGGGAAGGACAGGGCCACAGGGGGTGGAGGTAAGAGAGAGCCACTGGGGAAGGATGGGGCCACAGGAGAGGATGGGGGAAAGGACAGGACTGCAGGGGGAGGACAGGGCTGTGGGGAGAGGATGGGACCACAGTGGGGAGTATGAGGGAAGACAGAGGTGGGGGGGGAAGAATGGAGGCGTATGGGGAAGGACAGGGCTGTGGGGGAAATGAGGGGGAGGATGGGGCTACTGGGGGAGGACCAGGGTGGAAAGGACAGAGCCAATGGGGAGGAGGAGGACGGGGCTGATGAGGGAGAACTGGCAGCAGCGGGGCTGCTAGTTCTGGACTAGTCTTCCCGTGTATCTCCTTCTCCACACGGTAGAGGTGAGAACAGTTTAATTTTCAGGCTGCTCAGACTCCATGTCTGGGGGCCTTCAATTTGACATCTGATGGTAGTTCTACCTCTGGGTTGACCATTACCCGATGACCCCACTACCTCTCATGCTCCTGCGAAGACCAGCTCTAAATGGCCCTACATTTCTCTGAACCCTTGAGGTCACCTCTCTCTGCAGGAGGAGTGGCCTTGCTTCCAGACTGTGCTCCAGGAAGTTCCTGAAGTAGTTCCTGATGCAGGAGTCTGGTTTAGGGGGTTTAGGCAGATGTTGTCACTCTCCTTTGAAATGAAGTCTTTTCCCAGTTCCCTGTGCTCAGAGAAGCCAGCTCTCCCAGGTCATCATCTGGCAGAAAGATGGGCAGAGTCATGCACTCCTAGCTGACCCTCTAGCAGGGTTTCGAGGCTCTGAACTGATGGGAGAAGACTTTTCACCTCCCTCCAGAGGAGTGCACTGGTGTGTTAGCCCCACAGCTCCTTCAGACATCTCCAGATGCAGGTGGTAATATCCCTGCGCACCCAGGGCACAGAGCCTGTCCTGAAACTGCAGGTGGAAATGCTCATTGGCCCTCGAAGCCCCAGACACCTGCCTAACTGCCAAACCACAGATGTACCTCTGGAGAGGTGTCTGGAGGGGTCAGTTTGCGCCCAGCCTGCCTTGCTTTGGACCTCCAGGATTCTTCCCAGATACCCTGCTTGTTCCCTGGAGCACCTCTACCCCAGCTCAGTCCCAGGAACAGGAGCTGACCTCACCTGCAACAGACCTGAAAAAGCACAGGTGGTTGGAGCAGAACCAGAGCTGAGTACCCAACTGGTGTCCCCCGTAACCCAGCACTGCTGGGGAGGGTGCACAGTCTGTCCTGAGATGCAGTCCCCCCAGGACACCCTCCACGGTTGGAAGCACCTCTCAAGCCCTCTTCCTTACATGGATCTATCTGGTCTTCCTGCTGAGTTCTTGTCAACTCTCCACTCCTCCCTCTCCATCCTTCCCTCTACCGTGTTCGTGTGTGTGTGTGTGTGTGTGTGTGTGTGTGTGTGTGTGTGTTGAAATACAGAACTTTTTGCAAAAAGTCACCAGGAGGGAGGGTGGAGCAGAGGGATGAGGATGTGTGCGGAGCAGTTAATGACAGGGTTGCACAACTTGATGGATGGATGGAGAGATGGGTAAGGAAATGGGAAAGATCCAGTGTGAAAAACAGTATGTACGAACTTTGTAAGTTAACCAGTATTAAAAAAAATTACAACTCACCACATGTGAGCACACCACATGTTCCCAGTCCCCCTTCATCACAGGCTGGGACCAGGGGCAGCTGAAGGTTGTCCCTTTCCTCTTCACCTTCCCACTCACCCTTGTTGTTACAAGCCATCCAGTCCTTCACTGACCCTCTGCTTTTAGCACAATGTCCTTCTCCAGGGGCATGTCCTCCCTGAGAACATGCCAAAGACTGAGAGGCCAACTCTCACCACCCTCACTCTGATGAGCACGCTGGCTGCAGTCCGTGGCAACATAATCCGAAAGCAGCAGCTCTTTGATCTTCCTTGTTCATTGTCTCAGAGCTCTGATGGCCTAGCATGCAGTGAGTGTGTTGCACAGCCAAGCAAAAGACCAGTTGCTTGAAAGCACCAGCTACTCCAAGGGAGAGAGATGGGCAGTTTCCTCCCATTAAGACTTCCAGCCTCTGAAACCCTGTGTAGCCTCCTGAGTATGGATGGATGTGAGAGCTATGGGCCTTATTCACTGTTCAGCAGCTGAGACATTGTAAATAGGTTTGGATCCTACACTTGAGCCTTCAAAGTTACATTCTTGCTTCTTAACACCAACAAGGTCTTTTGCCCAGTGCAGCATGATTTCTTGGCTGTCTTATCATGAGCAAAGGAGCAGTGGTGGTCTCGTGTGTAAAGCGGGGGACTGGTAACAACAAAAAAAATGTCAGCAGTTCTGCTCCAGCACTTGCTTCCCGGGAGAAGGTGAGCAGTGTCCTCCCATACGGATTCACAGTCCAGTGGAGGGTCCCCAGGAGTCAGGGGGTGTGATGGCTGTGGACTCCAGTTGGAGGAAATCCTGGACAAGTCTGTGTCTTCTCTGTGGGTTAGGGTGTTCACTAGCCCAGCTCTGAGGGGTTTCCTTTCCTTGAGTGGGGGTATTGCCCACTCTTGTCTATGAAAGTGTCTGTTTCTGGTATTTTGTGGCCATGGCTCTCACACAGCAGTGTCTTCAGGGCCACCCACTTGCGACATGTGACCACACCTTGTCCCTCACTACCACAGAGTAATGCCACCTCTAGTCTAGCAGGACCGGCTGTCCAGCAGCTGTTGATGGACATTTGGGCCATTTCTGCCGTTTGGGTGTTGTGAACAACATGGAGATAAAAGCTGATGTACAAGTATCTCTTTGAGTTTTTGTTAGAGCCTTTGGGAGGTACACCCAAGATGGAATTGCTGAAAGACCTTCAAAAAGACACACTGAGACAGTGATGGCAGCATTTGGCTAGTGTGTCACAGAGGACGAGGGTGGCACATGGCAGGCCAAGGTTTAGATACTCTATTCATAGGTCTCTAAGAGTCGTATCCAACTCAGTGGCACCTAACAACAAAAGCAACCTCAAGAAAATAAAAATCCTCACTACTGAACCAATAAGGCAGCATCGTGAGGGATGATGAGAAGACTGAAGCTGTCAAAGATTTCATTTCACATAAACTTCCAACCCACACTTAGAAATCCAAAGACATGTTGCATTGGTAATATCTGCTGTAAGGACCTCTTCAAAGTGCTAGAGAGCAATGGTGCCACTTTAAAGACCAAGATGTGTCTGAATAAAGCCATGTTATTTTCAATTGTTCTCTACATATCTGAAAGTTAGCTAACCCTACACACAGCAGAACAGTGCATCCTTGGTCCAGTGCTGACCTGCAAACCCAGGAGGATGGTGCACCCCCGTTCCAGCGCTGTTCTTTAAGCCCACAGGATGGCGCACCCTGGTTCAGTGCTGTCCTGCAAGCCCAGGAGGATGGCGCACCCCCAGTTCAGCGCTGACATGCAAGCCCACAGGACGGCGCACCCCTGGTCCATTGCTGTCCTGTAAACATTGCTGTGTGTGAGCCCATTGCCACAGCCACTCTGTCAATGACTTTTATCGAGGGCCTTCCTCTTTTTATTCACCTATTTTTCCAAGCATGATGTCCTTCTTCAGAGACTGGTGTGACTTAGAGTTCCGTTGGCACATCTTTGGAGGTGAGCAGGTCTTCCTTCCCAATTGAGCATGGTCTGGAAGCTCCCCTGAACCCTGTCCACCTTAGATGACTCTGTTGGTACTGGAGATATGAGAGGCACAGTCCCATGGAAGTCCCCACAGGACTCCTGGCCGACAGTGTGGACAGTGACTTCAGATCATGAATGTGACCTTGTCCTCGTGCTCACTGGGGTCCACGGCTCTAGCCTCTCCATGGCTCCATCATCCTCTCTGTTGTGTGGTTTTGGTCATTACTGTTTCAGGGAGGGAGAGGTAGCTGCACTTGCTGGTTTGCTTCATACCTGATGGCCCCACTGCTAACCTCCAATGCTGCAGCTGAGTCCACTGGCCACTCCACAGCAGAGGCAGAGGTGATAGGTCCCTGAGACACTGGCCACTTTTGCTGAGGTGATGGCAGTGTCTCCACTTCCATCGTTTCCAAGCTGGAAATCTTCCTCAGAGGAGAGACTGTGGACTTGTTTCCTTTATGTGGCTGCTGAATTTTGAACAGTTGACCTTTTGGTTAGCACATAACACACCGTGTCACCAGTGCTCCTCTCTGCAGAGACTTAAAAGCAAAACCCGTGAGTAGGTCCAGACTCACAGTGACCCTCCGTTGCACTTCCAAGGCTGTAAATCTCTAGGGAGAACGCTGCCCCACACACAACACACCACATGCTCCTTTCTAGAAAGACTGCTGCTCTTGTTGGTGGTGCCTTCCAGGGGACTGTGCCCCACAGCCACCCCACAGACAACCCCACCTGGCACTGTGTCCCACAGCCACCCCACGGACAACCCCACCTGGCACTGTGCCCCACAGTCACCCCACGGACAACACTGTCAAACCCCGCTGGCACCACCCCACCTTTCTGCTCTCCGCTGTACTCAAGCTCACTTGTCAAGCTGTCCAGCTGAGGCTTCCATCTCTGATACTCTTTTCTAAGCACTGCCCCCTCCTGACAAAATGCCCAAAGTATGTGAGACACAGTCTCACAATTTTATTTTTTTAAAGAAATACCCTTGTTGCATTTCCTCTAACACAGCTTGTTTGTTCTTCTGGCAGACCATGGGATATTCAATACCATTTGCCAACACCACAATTCAAAGGCACTGATTTTTCATCAGACTTCTTTATTTATTGTCCAACTTTCAGATACATACAAAGCAATTGAAAATACTATGGCTTAAAAAATACTATGGCTTTAATCAGACATACCTTGGTATTTAAACTGACATTATTGCCATTTAGAACTTCAAAAAGGTCCTTGACAAGAGATTTTCTCCACACACATGTTTTATGATTTTGTAACTGGTGCTACTGTGAGTGTTGCTTGTGGATATAAGTAGACTGAAATTGTTGAAATGAAACTTCTCCTTCTATCATGAGATTGCCTGCTGGTCCAGTGGTGAACATTTTTGTGTTCTTCATGTTGAGGTGTTGTGCTTGTTTAGGTGTTGCCATGACTCACAGAGACCCTGTGTACAGCAGCTCTGAAGCCTGCCCTGTCCTGAGCCGGTCTCACTGATTCTGATACACCTCCCCTCATTATCTTGGTTACTGTGTCAATGCATCTCCTCCAGGGTCTTCTTCCCTTATCCCATTCCTCCAGCCTTCCAAGCATGATGTCCTTCTCCACGGACTGGTCCTTCCTGTCAATGTGCCCAAAGTATGTGAGACAGAGCTAGCAGCCAGGAAATTTAAAAGATGCATTGTATTGGGTAAATCTGCTGTCAAGGACTTCCCTAAGGTGTGAAGAAGGAGCAATGAGGTCATTTTAAAGACTAAAGTGCATGATTCTAGTCTTTGCAATTAATTACTTGTTATGCATGTAAAAGCTGGATAATGACTAAGGATGATACAAGAAGAATCAATCCCTTTGAGTCGTGATGTTGGAGAACAGCACAGAATATCTGAAGGGCCATCAAAAAAGCAAATATGCCTCTGAGAAAGTGCAGTCAGAGTGCTCCTTGGAGGCGACAATAGTGAAGCTTCATTTCACATATTTTGGGCATGTTGTTAGGAGGGGTTGGTTCTTGGAAAAGGACGTCACGATAAGGCGGAGGGTCAGTGAAAGAAAGGAAGACACTTAAAAAGATGGATTGATACAGTGACTCTAATAATGGCCTCAAATATATCAGAGATGATAAGGATGGCACATGTTAGGACAAGGTTCAGATTCTCTGTTCATAGGGTCACTATGTGGTTTACTTGATGCCACCTAATAATAACAGCAAGTGTAATTATTGTTTGTGCCACTGAGCCAGAATCAACCTATAATTGACCCTCTAGCAAGTTTTCAGAGGCAATAGTTGCACAAGGGTTGGTTGCTCATTTTTCTCCTGTGGAGTAGCTGGTGGATTGGAACCATGTGCTATAAGGTTGGCAGCCATAGTTCCTTATCACTAAGCCACCAGAGTTCCATAGACAAACAAATAAACACACACTCTCTAACAACAAAATCCTGAGGTCTATATAATCCATACCGGAGGCTGCTGCAGCCTTGAACTTCAGAAAGATCTCTTCACTTTCAGCAAGTCAGGCTGTGCCATCTGCATGCTGCAAGTCACTCTCTTTAATCCTGATGCCACATTCAGAGAGTATAGCTTCTCAAATTATTTGCTCAGCATACAAATGGAATAGATATGCTGAGATAATTTTTAATCCATGCGGTGTCCCCTTGTTGTGTTCAAAGGACAGTTCTTGCTCTGTGTACAGGTTCTACCTGAGCATAGTTGTTGTTAGGTGCCGTCAAGTTGAATACAACCCACAGGGCCTCTCCCATTCTGCACAACTGTTGTAGTTGTTAATACAACTGGGTAAATCCTAATCCTAGGGAGATCTCGGCCAGCAGCTCTGTGAGAGAAGAATGAGCAATCTCCTCTCATGTAATGAGCTGCCTCTGAAACCCCTCTGGAGTGTCTAGTATGAGTAGGTCCCGACAACACCCAACAACAACAAACTCTAATCTTATGGGGGCGGTTTTACTCTATCTCATGGGGTTACTATGAGTAGATGTCAAGTAAATGGCAGTGGGGTAAAGGTTTTTGGGGAGTGAGGAGAAAGTTCAAGAGCTCATGGTCTTGAGCATCTTTTCCTTTATTTTTGGCAATTTGAATATCCATATTGGTGAAATGTCCATTCAAGCCTTTTGCCTACTTGTGATTAGATTGTCTTCAGAACTCTCGATCTGCCTTCCGGCATTTTCCCGAGGAAGACTCTCCCTTCTCTACACCTGTGCCAGCTTTCAGATGACCTGAGGCAGTCTTGGTGACCCTGGGATGGAACTGAGGGCAGCTTGCCTCTAAGACGCCTTCCATGTCTCTCTTCTTCATTTGCAAGAGTCGTGGATGTACCAATGGTATCAACTCTTCGCCTGTGGTATTGTTGCCTGTGTATCTCTCATGTTTGTAATTTTTAAAAATTGTATTATTTATTTATTGTCATTCACTTTAAAAAACTATTTTATACTGGTTTATGTATAAAGTTCATAAAGTTTATATACATTGCTTTTCACGCCAGAACTTTCCCCTTTCCTTTACCCATGCCTCCCTCCACGAACCAAATTGTATGGCCTATATTTAGGCACTCCCCTTTCCCTCCTTGGATCCTCATACACGCTCTACAACAATGGTCTTATGCAGTAATTGTCTTTATGAGACTTAGTTCACTTAGCATAATGCTCTCCAGTCCATCCTGTGTTGGGTAGTAATTTACAAAATCATTGCTCTTGTGTGCTGCATGGTAATCTATTGTGTGAATATATCATAATTTCTCAATCCATTCCATCGTGGTTGAGCATTCGGGCTGTTTCCATATTTTTGCTATGATAAATAATGCTATGAACACTGGTGGACAGGTTTTTGTTTGTGCCTCAGTTCTCATTCTTTTGGGGTATATTCAAAGTAGTGGAATAGCAGGGTCGTATGGAATTTCAATGTCCGTCTTTTTGAGGAAATGCCAAACTGCATTCCAGAGTGGTTGTACCATTTTTACAATTCCACCAACAATGTATAAGAGTTCCTATCTTGTCACATCCTCTCCAATATTTATTACTTGCTGCCCTACTAAACTTTGTCGCTGTTACTGGGGTGAGTATCTCATAGTGGTTTTAATTTCATCTCTCTTACTGCCAGTGATTTGGAGCATTTCTTCATGTGTCTATTGGCCATCCAAATGTCTTCCTCCGTGAAAAGTTTTTCCATGTCTTTTGCCCATTTTGTAATTGGGTTATCAGTCTTTTTCTTGTGAAGGCCCTGTAGGATTCTGTAAACTTTTGTTATGAGACTCTTGTCTGAGATGGTACTGCCAAATGTTTGTTCCCAGTCACTAGGTTTTCTTTTAATCCTATTGGAAAAAGTTTTTGAGGAGCATAGAGATTTAATCACTAGACGGTCCCATTTATCTATTTTATTCTCTTCAGATTGTGCATTTCTAGGTGTATTTCGCAGACCCTTTATACTGTAGAATAGGCCTTCTAAGCTTGGTCCCAGTTTGTTTCTCTTGAGATTTATGGTTTTGGGCTTTATTCCGAGGTCTCTGCTCCACTTGAGTTAATTTTTGTGTATGTTGTGAAAAAAGGAGAAAACTCTATTAAGGAATGATAGAGATGATATCACAACAGAAGCAGAGGAAATTAAATCTATAGTATCGGAATAAGGGTGAAACCAAGTCTCTCCTTGGAGGCTAGGATTTTGAAGCTCCATCTTACATACTTTAGGCACATGGCCAAGAGGGACTGGTCCTTGGAGAAGAACATCATGCTCGGAAGGGTGGAGGAACAGTGCAGGAGAGGAAGGCCCTGGATGAGATGGATTGATACAGTAACTGGGGTGATGGGGGTTGGTGCATCAGAATTAGTGAGACTGGCTAGAGACAGAGCAAGGTTCAGGGCTGCTATCCATAGGGTCGCAGGCGACTTGATGGCATATAACAACAACAGCAGCAACATACTCTGATAACTTAAAAAACATGGAGGAAATGGACAAATTTCTTGAAACTCATGTTCTACTCAGATTGACACTGTCAGACATAGAAAACTTGAACACATCCATCACAAAAGAAGAAATTGAGCAGGACATAAAAAAGAGTCCTCCACAAAAAAAGTCCTGGACCAGATGGCTTCACAGCTGAATTCCACCAAATACTAAGAGAAGATTTATCACTAATCCTACTTAAGTTATTTCAAAATACAGAATTAGAAGGAACACTCCCAGAAACATCCTATAAGCATAAACCTAATACCAAAACCAGGCAAAGATATTACAAAAAAAAGGAAAACTACAGAGCAATAATTCTCATGAACATAGACACAAAGGTCTTTAACAAAGTCCTACCCAATAGAAACCAAAAGCACATTAAAAAAATAATTCATCATGACCAAGTGGGATTCATAACAGGTATGCAAGGATAGTTCAACGTAAGAAAAACTATCTACATAATTCACCACATTAACAAAGCAAATAACAAGAACCATGTGATCCTAGCAATTGATGCAGAAAAAGCATTTGACAAAATCCAACACCCCTTCCTGATTTAGACACTCAGCAAAATTGGAACAGAAGGGAGTTTCTTCAACATAGTCAAAAGTACATATGCAAAACCAAGAGCCAATATTATTCTCAATGGAGAAAGACTAAAAGCATTTTCGTTGAGAACAGGGTCCAGACAAGGATGTCCACTGTTGCCACTGCTATTCAATATTATATTGGAAGTACTTGCTAGGGAAATATGACAAGAGAAGGAAATAGAAGGCATCCTGATCAACAAAGAGATGGCTAAATTGATGCTCTATGTAGATGATAATGATAGTGTACACAGAAAACCCCAAGGATTAAAAACAAAAACGAAAACAAAAACAAAAAAAACCCCCAACCTGTTAGAGGTAGAATCTGTTTAGCAGAGTGGCAGGATACAAGATCAATATCCAAAATTCAGGGGAATTCCTCTATAGTCACAGAGAGAACTCAGAGAAGGATGCCAAGAAAGCAATGCCATTTACAAAAGCCAACCACAAATTGAGATACTCAGGAGTGAACCTAACTAAAGATATGAAAGAATTAACAAAGAAAACTACAGAACATTTCTGTAACACAATAAAACACCTAAAGAAATGGGAAAATGTCCCCTCTTCATGGATAGAAAGACTCAATATTGTGAAAATTACAATCCTAGCAAACACAATGTACATGTTCAATGTAATCCCAATACAGGCACCAAATTAATTTTTCAAGGAGATTGAAAGGGAGATTGTCAAGTTAGTTTAATTGGAGAGGAAAGAGACCTCGAATAAACAAAATACTTCTGAAAAACAAAAATGAAATGGGAGGCATAGCACTCCCTTGACCTCAAAACCTACTACACAGCACTTGTAGCCAAAACAGCATGGTACTGGTACAATGACAGGCAACAGACCAGTGGAACAGAATTGAGAACCAAGAAATTGACCCATTTATCTACAGTCATGAAATTAAAAGATGAATTGCATTGGGAAAGTCTACTGTCAGAGACCTCTCCAAAGTACTGAAGAGCAATGATGTCAGTCTGGGGACTAAGGTGCACCTGATACAGGCCATGGTCTTTGCAATTACTTGCTATACATCAGAGAGCTAGCTGGACAATGACTGGGGATGATAGAAGGAGAGTTGATTCATTTGAGCTGTGGTGCTGGAGAAGAAGATTGACTATAAGATGGATTGCTAAGAGAATAAACAAGTTTGTACTGGAGAGGGTGAAGTCAGGTTGCTTCTTGAAGACGAGGATTCTGAAGCTTCATCTGACATATTTTGGACATGTTGCAAGGTGGGATCAGTCTTTGGAGAGAGATGTCATGCTTGGGAGGGTGGAGGGACAGTGCAGGAGAGGAAGACCCTTGATGAGATGGATTGATTCAGTGACTGGGGTAATGGGGATAAGTGTGTCCATGCCAGTGAGATTGGCAATGGATAGAGCAGGGTTTAGGGCTGTTGTACATAGGGTAGCTATGAGTTGCAGGCGACTCGACAGTACGTGACAACTACAACAACAACATCTCCAGTCAACTGATACTCAATAAGGAAATAAAATCTATCAAATGGGGAAATGATAGCCTCTTCGACAAATGGTGCTGGCTGGCAAAATAGGATTGTTACCTGTAGAAAGCTATTTCAGGATCCACATCTCACACTCACTCTATAGAAAAATCAACTCAAGGTGTATCAGAGACCTCAGAATGTAATTTACTTTTATGGAATAAATATGCATTGTGTCATTTACATATTTTGTTTTCTACAATAATTTCTGTACATTGTATTTTATACAGTTAATTACTACTGCTCTACTGCTTTTGTCCCCCATCTCCAGTCCCCATTGCACCTTCCCTATTCACTCACCCCCACTATCTCTGCTGTCCTAGTGATTCCTTCTCCCTTCTTCCATACCCCATTCTTCTTTCTCTTTTAAACAGTTATCTAGATCTTGTTCCTATTTGCTAATCGCAGTAGTGGAACCATCTTTATCTCAGTTCTTCCCAGGTTTGTCTTCCCTGTCGTTTTTGTAGACTTCTTTGTCTACCGTTCCACTTCTATTCTCCACCTTCCTCTTGGTTTCCTTGTTTGGTGTTTTTTGTTGGGTTTTTTCCCCCAGTGTCCTTTAACTTTTGCTTATGGTAGAGGTAATACTTGAAACACTTATTGAAGATCAAAGACTACAGCCTTCAAATAGATTACATCTCAACTTGAAAAAACAAAAAGCCTCACCAATAGGCAACATCATTATGGGTACAGAAAAGATTGAGGTTGTCAAGAATTTTATTTTATTTAATGCTACAATCAATACCCATTGTAACAGCAGTCAAGACATCAAAAGGCATTGTGAAAATCTACTGTCAAGGGCCTCTCTTAAATTCTAATGAGCAAGGATGTCAGTGTAAAGAAGAAGGTGTGCCTGTTTCAAACCATGGTATTTTTCAATTGTTTTATATGTTACTGAAAGATGGACAATAAATAAGGAAGACTAAAAAGCCTGATGTCCTTTGGATTATGGCATTGGAGAAGAGAGCTGATTATCCCCCAGACTGCCACTCTGGGAGGAAGTTCAACCAGGGTGTTCCTTAAAGGCAAGGATGGTGAAACTTCTTACATACATGTTCTGTCAGGAGGGGCCAGTCCTTTGAATGAGACATGATGCTGGGCATAGTGGAGGGTCAGAGAAGGACAGGAAAACCCTCAAACAAATGAATTGTCACTGTGACTGGAACAACGGGCCCAAAGCATATCAGAGAGCATGAAGACAGGCAGGACAGGACTAGGTTCAGATCTGTAGGCCACAGGATCGCTGTGAGGGATGTCGACTTGATGGCACCTGACAAAGCCAAGACCTGGTAGTGAACACTTTTCCAAGCAGACAAAACCAACTCCACCGTTTAGTGTTTTCATTCTGAGAAAGTCACTTCACACCTAGAGTTTTGTCATGTTTGATATTTTTTAATTTTGTTTGTTTTTGTTGTCACTAAATACACGTACCCTCTGCTTTGCTCTCTCAGTGATGCTTAGGGTGCACTCAGAAGCATGAAGTGCATTGTAGCACTGTGTGGCCGTCACCACTATTCCCAGGTCTTTCCCATTATATCCACCATCAAGTCAGCGTCCAGCTCATGCAGAACCAGCACACAGAAGCTGCTCAGTGCCCCCTCTCCCTGGATGACAACAGATCTGACCATGTGACTTGTAGGACTTCCATCATCTCATTTTGGAATTGAGCCACCAGACCTTCCTTCCTGGTCTCTTGTAGTCTGGAAGCTCCACTGAAACCCATTTTGTGTCATAACACTTAAGAATCCACTAATAGAGGTGATGTCTGTGCATGAGAAGCACTGGCTGGAACTCGAAGTCTGGGTCTTCTCTGAGTCTACAATTCTATTGTCTACACAACAGTGACATCTAAATGGTCTTTCTGGCTTCTAGCTCCTCCCTTGCTCACTCACCAGACAGGCATTGAGCGCCCTCTGGGTCTCAGGCATAGGTCCACAGGACACAGCGCAGGCTTGGAACAGGGCCGGCTGTGTGAAGCAGCTCCCTTGTTTCTGGGTCCTGCAGATCAGAAGAGAGTCACCCAGGGCTGGCTGGATACTGTTTTAAGATCACAGCCTGGCTTTTCCCCTGTCGCTGCCGAATTGTGCAGAGGTGGAAGACGGGTGCATTCAAGATTCCTCTCCATCCGTAAGCCACCACCATGGCCGAGGAAGGCATTGCTGCTAGAGGCGTAATGGACGTTAATACCGCTGTACAAGAGGTGCTAAAGACCACGCTCATCCACAGTGGCCTAGCACGCGGAAACTGCCAAAGCCTTAGACAAGCGCCAGGCCCATCTATGTGTGCTTGCATCCAACTGTAACGAGCCTGTGTATGTCAAGTTAGTAGAGGCCCTTTGTGCTAAACACCAAATCAACCTGATAAAGGTTGATGATAAGAAACTGGGGGAGTGGGTTGTTGTTGTTGTTGTTATGTGCCATCGAGTCGTTTGTGACTCATAGCGACCCTATGTACAAGAGCCCTAAACGCCGTTCTATCCTGTGCCAACCTCACTGTCTCAAACACATCCATTCCCACCACTCCACTCACAGAATCGATCCATCTCCTCGAGGGTCTTCCTCTTCTGCACCATCCCTCCACTCTCCCAAACATGATGTCCCTCTCCAAAGACCACTCCCTCCTTGCAACATGCCCAAAGTATTTCAGATGAAGCTTCAGAATCCTTGACTCCAGGGAACATTCTGGCTTCACCCTCTCTGGACAGTGAATACGGATGATAGAAAGAGAATTGATGCCTTTGAGTTGTGGTGCTGGAGAAGAGTGTTGAATATACCATGGACTGCTAGGGGAGTTGGTAGGCCTCTGCAAAATTGACCAAGAAGGAAAGCCCAGCAAAGTAGTTGGCTGCAGTTGTGTAGTTGTTAAGGACTATGGCAAAGAAACCCAGGCCAAGGATGTCATTGAAGAGTATTTCAAATGCAAGAAATGAAACCAGTAAAGAACTTGACATATTGATTTTCTGTTATATTTTGAGGGGAGTGAGGAGCAATAAATTGGAGATTTTATAACAAGGGGAAAAAACCCAACAGCCTGATAAGGAAGATTCCTGTGTGTTGCTGTTTCTGGTCTTCTCAGCTCCTGGGGCCCAGAAGTGTTGTGGGTAATACACACACATGTTGTGAGCGTCCCCACAATGGAACAGATGGGTGCCTGTAGGCATCAGCATTGTGTAATCAACAAGTCCAATAATAACGTGATTTGTGCCCGAGGTCTGGCCTCTTTGCCCTTCCTCTAAGCTGTCTTCACTTGTCCAGAGGTCTGACGATACTGTGACCAAGTCCTTATCTCAGGTCTCTTGTGGGAGCACAGGGCACTGTAGAGCTGCCAGGACCAGCAGTCAGGAGCCCCGAGATGACTGTGACCAGGGCCCCTGAGAACCTCCCCTGAGTGACTGTACAGGGGAGGGGGTCTCTTCTCTAAGAGTGTAAGGACTCACCATTCTGTGCTCCCTGCAAGTGAGGCCATGTGCACACAAGTGCACACAGGCAGTCCATGTAGGCACCGAGAGGAGCTGCCGAGGTTTATACACCTGGAGGAGAGCTCTTGGGGGCGGGGCTGCAAGCTTGAACTCAGGTGTAAAGAGGAGCCCGGGCTGGACCACACTCTCACCTCCAAAGAGGCTGAGGTTCCAATGCTGTGGGGCAGGAGAGTCCTGTGACAGCAGAACTCCCCCTAGGGTATTCCTAGCTGTAAATCTTTGTGGGAGAAGATTTCCTTATTCTTCTCTGAGGAGTGGCTGGTTGCTAGACACCAACCTTTCAGTTAGCAACTCACTGCTCACTATCACCACACCCTTTGGGCATGTCGTTAGGAGAGGTTATTCCTTGCAAAGGGACATTATGATTGGGAAGGGGGAGAGAAGATGAAAGAGAGAAAGACCCTCACCCAGATGTATTGATGTAGTAACTTTAATAATGGTCCCAAGCCTGCCAGAGACTGTGAGAAAGATAAAGGCTAGAACAGGGCTCAGATCTATCACTCTAAGGGTCACTTATGGGTCATCCTAGACTTGAGGGCACCTAACAACAACAACCCGCCACGCATAGGACTCTCTCACTATCTGTCTATGGATTGACATAGCATGTGCCAGGGAATTTGGAAGATAGCTGTCTAGTCCACTGCCTGTCTGGCCCATTGCCAAGAAAGGTGATCTAAAAAATATGAAAATTATCAAACAATATCATTAATATTACAAACAAGCAAAATACTGCTGAAGATTGTTCAAAAATATCTAGAACAAGAAATAGACAAGTAATTGCCAGAATTTCAAGCTGTATTTAGAAGAGGCTATGGCTCCATCACTGCTGATGTCAGATGGACCCTGGCTGAAAGCAAAGAATATCAGAAGAATGTCAAGGTATTTGACTGTGTGGATCATAAAAAATTATGACTATCATTGAAAAGAATGGGAGTCCCAGAACATTTAATTATGCATATGTAAAACCAATACCTAGATCAAGAGTCTATTGTGAAAAAAAACCAAAAAATAAAAAACAAACAAAAAAAGTCTATTGTATAAACAGATCAATGGAACACTGTTGTTATTAAGAGCTGTCAAGTTGCCTGCAACTCATAGTGACCCTTTGTTCAACAGCCCTAAACCCTGCTCTATCCCTTGCCAATATTATTGTCTCTGACACACCTACCTCTATTACTCCAGTCACTGAGTCACTCCATCTCATCAAGGGTCTTCCTCTCTTGCACTGTCCCTCCACCCTCTCAAGTATGACATCTCTCTCCAAGGACTGGCCCCTCTTTGAAATATGTCCAAAGTATGTTAGATGAAGCTTCAGAATCCTTGCCTCTAAGGAGCAGCATGGTTTAACCCTCTCCGTGACAACCCTGTTTGTTCTCCTAGCAGTCCATGGTATATTCAATCCTCTTCTCCAACACCACAGCTCAAAGCCATCAATTTTCCTTCTGTCCTCCCTAGTCGTTGTCCAACTCTTTTATGCATAGCAAGTGGTTGCAAAGACCATGTCCTGTATCAGGTGCACGTAAGTCTCCAGACTGACATCATTGCCCTTCAGTACTCTGGAGAGGTCTCTGACAGCAGACTTTCCTAATGCAATATATCTTTTAATTTCCTCGCTGCTGGTGCCAAGAGTGTTGACTGTGGAGCCAAGCAAACTAAAGCTGTTAACAATCTCAAAATCTCTTCACCATCCATCACGATGCTGCCAATTGGCCCAGTGGTGAGAATCTTTGTTTTCTTGATATTGAGCATGGAGCATATTGAGCATGAATGGAACACTACATGGTTCAAAATTAATAAAGGTGTGCATCAGGTTTGTATCCTTTCTTCATACCTAAGCTGTATGCTGAGCAAGGTATTCGAGAAGAGGGCATAATGAAGAAGAATATGGCCTCAGGATTGGAGAAAGACATATGAATAACCTTCGCTATGTAGATAATACACCTTGCTTGCTAAAGGTGAGGAGGACATGAAGTGCTTGCTGCAAAGATCAAACACTGCAGCCTTCAATATGGATTACATCTCATTAATCAAGAAAACAAAAATCCTCACCATTGGGCCAATAGGCAACATTTTGATAGATGGAGAAAAGATTGAAATTGTCAATGAATTCTTCTTATTTGGATCTACACTCAACACCCTTGATTGTGCAGCCAGGAACTCAGGAGATGTATTGCACTGGGAAAGTCTGCAGTCAGGGACTTCTCCAAATTACTGAGGAGGATTGATGTCAGTTTTGAGGACTAAGTTGTGCATGATTCAGGGCATGATCTTTTCAGTCACTTGCTATATATCTGAGAATTGGACAATGGCTATAGATGACAGAAGAATTGATGCCTTTGGGCTGTGGTGTTGGTGAAGAGTACTGAACATTCCATGGACGGCTAAGAGAACAAACAGATATGTCTTGGAGAGGGTGCAGCCAGAGTGCTCCTTGGACACAAGGATGGTAAAGCTTCTTCTCACACACTTTGGGCATGTTGCCAGGAGAGGCTGTTCCTTGGAGAGAGACATGCTTGGAAAGGTGGAGGAATGACAAAAGAGAGGAAGATCTTCAAACAAGTGGATTGACACAGTGACTGCATCATAAGTGTCAAAGATGATGAGAATGGCACAGGATAAGAAAGGGTCCAGATTTATTCATAGGGTCGTTATGAGTTGTAGTCGACTTGATGGCACCTAACAACAACAATAGCAGAAGCATATGTCCCACTGGTTGTAAGGAGCGCCCTGACATGGACTCTCCTTTACTTTATGCTGTTCTGGGGTGTTTTTTGTCTCCAAGTACAGAGTCCTGGCATGTATAAATGGCTAACTTTTGGATATACAGCACCAAGTCTCTCTGGTCTATCTAGTCTAGAAACTCAGCTGAAAACTGTTCCCCAGGGGTAACTTTGCAGGTATTTGAAATACAGGTGGCATTGCTTTTGGCTTCAGAGCAGTAAAAGAGACATCAAATTGTAGTAAACTGACAGCCGGAGGTGTGCACACACCTTTATCATCCCATCTATATCACCAGACCTATATCAGGCCACCCTGCTACAATATTAGTGGTAGAACACTTATCAGTTTGCTGTATTGGGAGAATAACCCACATATTACTAATTACTTTCTAAATTGTTGTTGTTATGTGCCATCAAGTAGCTTGTAATTCATAGCGACCCCATGTACAAGGCCCCAAACCCTGCTCTGTCCTGTGCCAACCTCACCGTCTCAGACACACCTACTCCATCACTCTAATCACTGACCTGATTTGTCTCCTTGAGGGTCTTCCTCTCCTGTGTTGTCCTTCCATTCTCCCAAACATGATGTCCCTCTCTAAGAAACGGTCCCTCCTTGCAACATGCCCAAAGTATGTCAGACAAAGCTTCAGAATCCTTGCCTCCAGGGAGCAGTCTGGTTTCACCCTCTCAAACAGGACAGACCTGTTTGTTCTCCTAGCAGGCTGTGGCATATTCAACACTCTCTTCCCTACCACCACAGCTCGAAGGCATCAATTCTCTTTCTATCATCCCTAGTCACTGCCCAGCTCTCCAACGCATAGTATGCAGTTGTGAAGACTATAGCCTGGATCAGGTGCACCTTAATCTCCAGCCTGACACCGTTGCTCTTCAGTACTCTGACTTTCCCAATTCAATTTGTCTCTTGATTTCAAGTATCGGAGAGGGACATCATGCTTGGGAGGGTGGAGGGACAGCGCAGGAGGGGAAGACCCTCTATGAGACGGATTGATTCGGTGACTGGGGTAATCGGGATGGGTGTGTCAGAGGCGGTCGGTTGGCGCAGGATAGAGCAGGGTTTAGAGCTGTTGTGCATAGGGTCGCTATGAGTCGGAAACGACTCGATGGCACATAACAACAACAACAACATATTCTTGCTTGTTCATTGTTCGTATTAGTTCAGCACTTGTCTGTCAGTTTATTGTACTGAGGTAACATGGGTGCATGATGCTGAAAGCTGTACTACCTGTGTATCAAATGACAGAAGGGTCCACCATGGTGGACAGGTCTTAGTAGAGCTCCCAGATTAAGACAGACAAGGAAACAGGATTAGCCAACCTCTTCTTGAATGCCAGCCTCTGAAAATCCTCTGAACAATAGAGTAACATTGATATTAAGAAAAAGGAGCCTACAAATAGGATCCTAGGTATGTGAGCCACCAGTGTGGCAAACTAACAGCTGAGAGTGTATGCATATCACCCCAACTTCCAAGAGAAAGGAACCCGCAGTAGGATCCCAGGTGCAAGCTGGCAGGGCCTATGTGCCTCTGCCTTCCTCTGTTTGAGCTTTTCTGCATTGATGGTTTCTTCAATGGCTCTGGACAGCCTGCCTGGTCCACTCTCTGGCCCCGGGCTACACTCAGTTAGTGCCCAGTACCACCATGTCTTCATCTTCAAAACGAATGGGCTGCTTCGTGGACTCATGGGCTGGACAAGGGCCTGGTGAGCAGTAGCACAGCTGGACAGGGGCAGCTGGTGTGGAGGCCCCGCATTCCTTGTGCACTTGGCCTCCACGCCATGTTTCTTGCCTGGATCAAAGCCTGGCAGACACAGTGTGTCATGTGGACGGTTCATCTGACCTCTGCTGCCCCTGGTCCCCCCACGTCCTTTCCCCACCCTCCGCAGCCTGCCCAAACTGACCTCAACTGATGCTTATCCCCACAGAGCACTGCTCCTTGGAGTCGTCCCCAACCCCCGCGTCTAGGTGTGAGAGCCATGAGCGACCCTGCCTTCCGCCCGCCCGCCGTGTAAGACAAAACCGTCAGCCGGCCAAGGACAGAACGACCCTCGGAACATGTGGGAAACATAGATCCTCTTGTTCTCTCCAGAGTGGGACCAGCTCCCCGCACAGCAGCTGTTGGTGGCCACAGACACAGGCGTTACAGCTGGAGGCAAAGGAGAGGCCTGGCGGTGGGGAGAGCAGGCAGGGAGGGCTGAGCCGGGCTTTCAATAAAACCACTTAGAGCCGAACCAGCACAGGCGGGAGGGGGCGACAGCTGGACACAAAGGAACGCGGGCCGGCAAGCTCTGGCCGATCTCCGGCTTCAGAGAAGCCTCCGAGCTAGGGCCGGAGCTGTTTCCCAATCTCCAGCCTGGTTGGCCGTGACCTTCTGCGTGCCTGGGCCCCAAGTTCATGGGGAGTGGGTGCCGGGAACAGCCCTGTCCCAGGCGTTTGTTGTCTGGTGTAAAACTCCAAGACGCAAGGCACATAACACGAAGCTCCACACAGGGTAGCTCGATCAGACAGACCCCCAAGGCTGAGTCGCCCGGGCGGCCCAGGGACCCTCCCAGATTGGTCCAGGCTACGCGCGCCCGCGTCCCCTGTTCTCCGGCCTCAGTGCAAAGGGTCTAGGGAAACAGTGCGAAGGCAGGCCGGCGAGGCAGGCGCACAGGACACGGGCCGCAGGGGCCCCCGGGTCCCGAGCGCGGAGGCGGAGACGCGGAGCGTGACCAGAGAAGGCAGGGGTCCCGCAGTATACAGGGTGCGCAAGACGCAGAGACGCCAGGACGGGAGGGGGCCCTGGAGTCTGCGAGAGAGGCCGACGGCCAGGTGGGGGACTCACAACCGGACAACAAATGCCCAGGGCAGGCCCGCGGGGAGGGAGCGGGGGCCGCGAGGACGCGCGGGCAGCCGGGCGCGCTCCCAGGGAGAGGGGCGGGGCGCAGGAGGCGGACACGCGCTCCCGGGAGCGTGCAGACTCCTCCAGAGCGCGGGGCGGGAAAACTCGCCGACTTCACTTCCGGTGGGCGCTGCGCGCGTCCGTGATTGGATGCGGCGTTCCACTCAG
>NW_006400190.1:354893-367119 GCF_000299155.1 Elephantulus edwardii | reverse complement strand
GGACGTGGATGGCTCCAGTCCCAGCTGCGTGCCCAGGTACGCCCGGCCACAGGTGCGGCCAGCCACAGGGCGTGGGACCCGCGCCTCCCGGGACAGGCACGCTTTGTTCGCGCGCACCTGCCCCGCCTCGCCCGCCGCGACCCCGGGTCCGGCCTCCGCCGCCCAGCGCCGCCTCTGCGGGCTCGCGTGCCGGGGTCCGACCAGTTCCCCGCGCCAGGGGAAGCCCTGGAGGAGTCGGGGCGTCGGCCTCTCGCCCCCCTCGGCGCGCACCTGGCGGCTCCACGCGCGCCGCACACCTGTCCCCAGCTGCACGCGGCGGCGAGGTGGAGGTGCTTCTGCGCTGGCCCCTGGGGTCCCTTCGCCTCCAAGCACTCTGCGGGGGCGTGGAGTGGAGGGCACAGGCCGGAGGGCATGGAGGTGGGAACCCTGGACACTTTTGATGGGTTGTCTTGACGCCTTGTTCGCTCTTGTTCGTGGAAGTGACTGCCAGTTCGTTCAGCAGACTTCGGTGTGGACCGACTGCTCGTGTGTCGCCGTGTTGACTTCTCGCAGGAAGGCCACTGCTCCCTTGCTTAACGGGGCGTCCCTCGCCCAGCTGGCCGCTGCGGCAACGCTGTGGTCAGTTTCAATTGGCCGATGTCTGCCTGAGTGGCTGCAGTCTTAGAGATCTGGACGAGGGGACAAGGCTCACGCGTTGATGGTTCGGGGTTGCCAGCTGGGTCGGTGAGGGCTTCCCTGTGTTAGCAGGCTTCTTGGGGCCAGTGAAGTGTGCTGTGGGATCGGGCTTCCTGGGAAGTCCACTTCCAGTGTGCCCCTCTGGGGTCGTGATGGAAAGGTGCGCCCCACCACACAGTTCCTTGCACAGGTGTTAAGGTCCCTTTGGCGCCAGACAGCAAGGACTCGGACTCCTTCGGCCACTCGCACCCTCTGTAGCTGGTATCTGGGCCATAAAAGCCAGATACAGAAGCAAGCAGGCTTCCCCCTGCCCCAGACCTGACCCTTACAGTCTTTAGCCCACCGTAGGGTAGTCGTGTGGTGCCTGCAGAGCCAGCGGTGCGAGCCCATTCTGTGCACACTGTCTCCACTGGCCACTCTTGCCCGGGGCAGTGTGGGCAGCCCTGACGTGATCCCATCCTCAGTGATTCTTAGCAGCTGAAGTCTTTCTCTTGGGGTGGGTGGAGTGTGGCATGAAGCGCCAGCGCCTGGGGCCAGCGCCTGGGGTGGGCGGGATGTGGCCTGGGTGGGGGTGCTCCGGTGAGAGCAGCCTGTGCTCTTCGGGTGTTATGCTGCAGAGCAGCAGCGGAGGCTGAGTGCCAGGGCACTGGGCTCTGGCCCTGACCTAGGCGGAGCGTGGCAGCTGCCTTTGGTGGCAGTGGACTTGAAGGTATGGTAATGTGTGTGGTTTGTTTGGCCAGGGTCAGCTCCTCGCATGCTCCGTGTCTGTGCCCCTTAGTGGCCTCCTGGGCCACCTGCTTTTGAATGGTGCACGTTGGTGGCAGTAAGAAGGGTCACCTGTGTGGGTGCTGATGCCATCTCTGCTTTAGCTTTCTGAGATGCACTTGTTGACGCCACAGATCTCTTGTTTGCCTCATTGCGGGATTCCCAGGTGCACCCATCTGTCAAGAGGTGTGGCCTCATCTCTACAGTGTCCTCTGGGTCTGCCTGCTTGCTTATCCCGAGGCCCTGCTGCTCAAATTCCTGCTGACACTTTGTAGTGTTTGCTAGTCTGGTTGTTGTGAAGCCTTACTGGGGTTTTAGTTTGAGCTGCTTTGATGACTGATGTTGGCCATTGTACTTCCTGGTCAGGGAAATTCCTCACACCAGTGCTCTTTGCTTTTGAAGTTGAGACTTGTGGAGCAGGCAGTGGGCAGTTCTGTGAAAGGCCTCTTGCGGCCCTCCTGTTTGGGGAGGCCCTCTTATTCTTCGAGGCCCCCTGTCTGGGAGGGCCTCCTGACTGGGGGGTCCTCTTATCTGGGAGGGCCTCCTGTCTAGGGGACCCTCTTGTCTGGGAGGGCCTCCTGACTGGGGGCCCTTTTGTCTGGGGGGACTCCCTCTGGAATTTGGTATTTGTCTCCCTGCAGAGGCCTGCCTTCCCTCAAGGTCTCAGGGCTCATCTCTGTCTCTGAATGAGGTAAGGTGCAGGCACCTGCTTTCTCTCTGCTGTCCCTGTGGCCTTGCTGGCTGTCGTCCTAACGTGGCCTCCAGCTACTGGGTTCCCCAAAGATCCTGGTGGAATATGCTTGTCAGTCTGCATGGGGGAACTGGTAGACCCTTGACTTTTTCTTTTGTCTGTTGAGATGTTTTCAGTGATTAATCTTAAATCATTGAGGTTGAATATCTTTCCACATGTTCTCTTATATTTTCTGTCTGTAAATTAAGGAGCATTGTTGAGGTGAGGGCAGTGGTGAGTCATTGGTGGAAATATAATTTTCTTTGCAGGCCCATGCCCAGTTCCCAGCCTGTACACTTGATGAAGTGATGGGTCTGAGTTCTTCAAACCCCATAGTGAGGGAGAGCCAGGAGCAGCCCACCACAGCCACCTGGGAGGCAGATAGATGTACCTTCTCGGTAACTCTACCGACTCTGACCCCAGCGTTCCCTCTACAGAACTCTGTTTCTTTGCTGGTGTTAGTAATTGCAGTGGTCACATAGAGCTTACAGACCATACTCAACAATTACAGAGCTTATTAGGGAAGTAACAGGTTACAGTTACAACTCAGGACCAGGACCAACCCTCAGCCTCTGGGATTAATTTCCTTAAAGACAGATTGCAGAACTGAACAGCCTCCTACAAGCATTCTGTACACTTCATATGCATAATACCTTTCCTGCAGTTCCACACACCCGACTGTAGTAGGCTGACCAGTCCCCTTGGTGGGCCAC
Organism: Elephantulus edwardii; assembly: GCF_000299155.1. Classification (NCBI taxonomy): domain Eukaryota; kingdom Metazoa; phylum Chordata; class Mammalia; order Macroscelidea; family Macroscelididae; genus Elephantulus; species Elephantulus edwardii. The sequence goes on along the minus strand of NW_006400190.1, from coordinate 364,236 downwards.
AAGCACCTTATTTGCATGTTGTTGTTGTGTACCATTGAGTTGGAATGGACCCATAGCTGACCCTCCAGCGGCTTTTCAGAGGCAGTGTAATTGAATGAGAGGAAATTGCCCATCTTTCTCCCTTGGAGCAGCTGGTGGATTTGAACCACGTCTTTGGGATTGCAGCACAGCTTCTTATCACTGGGCCATCACAGCTCCCCCTTATTTGCATAGACTCATCTAATGATCTAGTGGGAGTTATAAGCTCATGACCAGAAAAGCCATGTAACAGCCTCACTGCTCCATAGCACCTGTGTGCGCCACGCTGCCTGGAGACATGCTGCTCTGATGGCCTGCAGGCCGCAGTAGGGTGTCCACAGTGAGAGAGAGTAGGAAGCAAGGCCTGTCAAGCTTCTGCAAAGCAGACTCATCACATTGTTTGTGAAGGGCTGACCTGATGGGAGCTGATGACAGTTACTCACAGCAGACTGTCTGGATGCCCACTTGGTTCTAGTGCTGCCCAGCCATGAGGTGGCTGTCACTCTGCCCTCTACGACCTCCTTGAGCAGAATCTTGTGTGCTCTGAAGGGTAAGGCTCATCTCTGAGACCCACCCGCTGTGCAGCGTGGATTGTCGATTCCCACCCCTTCCACTTTCTTTACTTTCTGACAGGATCCATCAGACTCAGCAAGGATATCCCTGGTGCCACAGCCTCTTAAACCCCGCTTGTACTGTTCATGTTGGTTTTGGGTGGTCTTCAACAATGTTTTGCTTGCATGTGATATTAATAATATTCTTTGATAGTTTCCACCTTCTATTGGATCACCTTTCTTGGGAATGGGAATAAATATGAATCTCTTCCTGGTAGTTGGCCAGGTAGCTAACCTTCCTAGCATTTACTGGTGGGCCTATCCAGGGTTACATCTGTCATTTGAAACTTTTCAGTTGGTATCCTGTTGATTCCTGGGGTCTTATATTCTGCTAATGGTGTCAGTGCAGCTTGAACGCCTTCCCTCATTACTGTCAGCTCTTAATCATATGGTATTTCTTGAAATATTTTAGTGTCAGCCAGTTGTTTTTGGTACAGTGATCCTCTGTATTGCCTCCATTTTCTTTTAATGATTCCTGCATCGTTTGAGATCTTGTCCATAGCATCTCTAAGTATTGCAACTTGAGGCTTAAATTTATTTTTCAGTTCTTTCAGCTTGAGAAATGCCGAGCAAGTTCTTCCCTTTTCATTTTCCAGTTTTAGGTCTCTGCAAATTCCATTAGAATGTGTTGATTTGCTTTCTCGAGCTACTATTTTGAAATCTTCTGTTGAACTCTTTCACTTCAACAGGTAGTCCCCTTGTTTTGGCTTCTTGATGCTCTAATGCAATTTTCAGGGTGTCTTCTGATGTCTGTTTTGGTTTTTCCTTTCTCTTCTGCCTTTGTGGTGACCTTTAACTCTCTTCATGGATAATATCCTTGATGTCATCTGACAGCTCCTGTAGTCTTGTTGATGTTCAATGATTCAAACCTTTTCTTAAGATTATTTTTAAATTTGAACGAGACCAGTCAGTACACTTGGTACTAGCAGTCAGGAGATGAGGAGACTTACTGCATTGGAACATCTGTAATCCAGGGTCTCTCCAAATTACTGAGATGCCGTGATGTTAGCTTGAGAACTAAGGTGCGCCTGATTCTGACCATGGGCTTTGCAATCACTGGCTGTGCTGAGAGCTGGACAGTAAATAAGGACGGCAGAAGAAGAATTGATGCTTTTGACTGTGCTGTTGGAGAAGAGTGCTGACATACATACCATGGTGGCCAGAAGGACTAACAGGTATGTCTTGGAGAAAGTGCAGCCAGAGTGCTCCTTGGAGGCAAAGTTGCTAAAGGTTTATCTCAAGTACTTTGGGTATGTTGTTAGGAGAGGTTATTCCTTGGAGACGGACTTCAGGCTTGGAAAGGTGGAGGGACAGTGAAGGAGAGGAAGCGTCTCCACTGAGTGGATTGATTCGGTGACTGCTGCAGTGAGCTCACATGTCAAGAGATTTTGAGGACTGCACAGGATAGGGCTGGGTTCAGTTCTCTTGTTGATAGGGTGAGTTATACTAGACTTGATGGCACTTAACAACAACTCGTACCACAGCGTGGATTGTTTGTTCCCACCTGTGCCGTGGATTGTCATTTATCTCCGTGTTTTGCTGAGCTTTGTTTCCTCGTCACAATCTGCCCCGACAGCTCCTGTGGGCAGACCTATGCAGCCGTGAATCTAACTGCTCTGAACGTTCGTGCCCAGGGCTTTGTATTGTCACGTTCCAGAGCCACCTAGAGTGGGGCTGCAGTCATGAGAGAGGAGTGTGTGTCTTTGTAAGGAATGACCAGTTTTTAGAAGTAGTGTCACCAATTCATTCAGCCGTTCTCTGTCTTGTTCCACAGTCTCTCCTTGAGCCATGCTTACAGACACGTGGGATGTGTGGCCAGAAGCCGGGATGGGGGAACCTGCTACCGTGTATCATCAGGAAAGGCTGCTTACTGGACTAGGGTGTCATGCGCAGGGACGAGTGTTGACCCTGCAGCTGCAGTGGTGCCTCACAGGGAGCGCTGGGACAGTCACAGGCTAGCTTCGCACTCTCGTGCTTGAGGTCATGGGCCGGGCCTACTTGTGACCAATACAGAGGGTGTGGTTTTCCTCTGAGGTGTGAATTGGCCTTTACTAGGGGACTAACGATGTTGGTGACATTGCAAGGGGGGAGAATTCCAGCACCTTAAACGGGGCTTCTGCAGAACCTCTTCATAGACCAGACTGTGGATGTTGTTGTTGTTAGGTGCAGTAGAGTTGCCTGTGACCTTTAGTGACCCTATATACAGCACATCTAAACCCTGCCCTGTCCTGAGCCCAGTCTCACTAATTCTGACATACCAACCCCCATTGCCCCAGTCACTGTATCAATCCATCTCATCTGGGGTCTTTCTCTCCTGCACTGTCCCTCTACCCTTCCAAGCAGGTGTCTTTCTCCAGAGACTGGTCTCTCCTGGCCATGTGCTCAAAGTAAGTGAGATGGAGCTTCAAAATTGTAGCCTCCAAGGAGAGATTTGGTTTCACCCTCTCCAAGACAGACCTATTTGTTTTCTTGGCAGTCTGTGGTATATTAAAGGCTCTTCTCCAGCACCATAACCCAAAGGCATTGATTCTTCTTCTGTCATTGTTAGTCAGTGCCCAGCTCTCTGATGGATAGCAAGCAATTGCGAAAACCATGGCCTGGATTAGGTGCACCTTAGTCTCTAGAATGACATCATTGCTTTTCAGCACTCTGGAGAGGTCCCTGACAGCAGACTTTCCCAGTGTAATTAGTCTTTTGATTTCCTGACTGCTGGTGTTAAGAGTGTTGTTTGTGGAGCCAAGTAAGCTGTAATTGTTAACATCCTCAATCTCTTCTCCATCTGTCATGCTGCTGCCAGTTGGCCTAGTGGTGAGATAATGCTCATTTAAATGAGGGAAGAGTTGTCAGGGTTGTAACCTTTCACCATGCTCAGTCTGTATGCTGGGTAAATAGTCCATGAAACTAGACTATATGAGGGAGAACACCGGCATCAGGATTGGAGGATCCTAACTCTTCAACAACTGTGATGTTCAGATGACACAACCTTGCTTGTAGAAAACACAGAGGACTTAATACGCTTACCAAAGACTACACAGCCTTAAGTTGGCAATAAATCAAATGATACATTACATTGGACAAATTTGCAGAATAGTTCTTTAAAGTACTAAGAAGCCAAGGATGTTACTTTGGGGAGTAAGGTGTACCTGACCTAAGAAGTGATATTTTCAATTGCTTTATATGCATGTGAAATGTGGACAATGAATAAGGAACAATTATGCCTTTGAATTGTGATGGTGATGAAGAACATTGATGATACCACACACTGTCAAAAGGACAAACATTTTTCTTTGAAGAAATAGTTTGGACATGTTATCAGGAGGGGACAGTCTTTAGGAAGACATCATCCTTGGAGAAGGAGAGGGTCTGTGAAGGAGAGGAAGACCTTCCAGGAGAAGGACTGACACAGGGATGGCAGCACGGACTTGTGAACAGAGATTGTGAGGAGGGACCTCATGCTGCTGGTTGTGGTCACTGAGCTGGAGCTGGCTCTCGCACCTGACAGCAATGGTGGTGGGCATTTTTTCAAGTTCTTGTTGGCCTCTGTGGGATGTGCCTGTCATTTTTTAAAAACTTGGGCAACATCTTTTTCTAGCTGAGGTGTAGGAGCTCTTTATATTATCTGGGTGCAGTTCCTTAGTTAGAGGTGTGAACTGTGAGCCTCCTTTTCAGTTGGTAGTTTGTCTTATTTCTAAAAGGTGTCTGTGATAGTTAATATTGTGTGTCAACATGGCTGTGACTTTCAGCATCATGTAGTCTAACCGTATGGTAAGTCCTAACCTTTATGATGGGAGACCGGCGTGTGTGTCCACATGTGTGTGTGTCCCTGATATGTGTGTACATACACAAATATGTGTCATGGATGTGTGTACATATAAGAATTTGTGTCACTAGTGTATGTGCATACAAAGCACATGTGTGTCACTGATGTCCTAGTACACTTACCCATGTGTTGTGTGGCACTGATGTGAATGTACACACATTCATGTGTCCCTGGTGTGCATGCACTGTGTGTGCATGTGTGTTGTTGATGTGTGTATACATGTGTGTTTCACTGTATATGCACACACATGCATGTGTGTGCCATTGGTGTTCTTGCACATGCACATACATGTCCTTGATACGTGTGTGTAACAAATGCATGTGTATACACACACGTGTGTTGCTGATGTGCATACACATAAACAGGTGTGCTAGTGATGTGCACGTACATGTGCACATGTGTTGCGGACGTGTACACACATGCATGTGCTGTGTGTCACTGATGTGCATATGCACACATGTGTGTAGCTGATGTGTGTGCTAGTGATGTGCATGGACATATACACTTGTGTATGTCGCTGATGTTTGAGTATACACATGCTTGTGTGTGTGACTGGTGTGTGTGCACATATACGCGTGTTGCTGATGTGTCTGTATGCATATGCACGTGTATGCCACTGTTGTATGTGTACACATGTGTCCCTCTGATGTGTGTACATATATGCATAAATCTCTAATGTGTGTACATGTACACATGTGTGTTGCTGATGTGCATGTACACATACATGTGTTGGGGATGCATGCACACCTATCCATGTGTGTCAGTGGTGTGTATACATGTACATGCATGTGTTGCTGAACCGTGTGCACACGTGTGTCACTTATGTGAATGTACATGTATGCGTGTGCCACTGATGTGTACACAGACAAGGGTGCTGATGTGCGTGTACACACATGTGTTTGTGTCACTGATGTGTGTACACGTATGTGTGTGTTGCTGATATGCACGTACATGTGTGTCACTGATGTGCCTGTTCAAGTATGTGTGTATTGCTGATGTGCGTGTACACACACATTTCTGTCACTGGTGTGCAGGTATATGTACATATGTGTTGGTGCACACATACACATGTGTCATTGATGTGTCCGTGTGCACATTGTGTGTCACATGTGTGCATGTGTGTCGCTGATCTGTGTATATGTGTGTTTGTCGTGGGGGTGTGTGGCATGTGTGTCACTGGTGTTTGTCACAGGTGTGTGTACATGTATCTGTCACTGATGTTCATGCACACGTATGTGTTTGCATCGCTGGGGTGTGTGTCACTGATGTGCATGTATATGTGTGTACTGGTGGGTGTGTGCACATATGGGTGTTGCTGGTGTGTGTGTTGCTCATGTGTGTTACTGATGTGTATGTACACGTACGTGTGTTGCTGGTGTGTGTGAGTGTGTCGCTTATGAGTGTGTCCGTGTGTGTGTGTGTCACTGACATGTCTCTCTGGAGGACTCAACGTAAGACTGTGTCTGATGAGATTCAGTTCATCACTTTTTCTTTTGTCTTTGAGGCTTTCTGTATTCTAGGAAATCTCAAGTTACTGAAGATTTTTTTACATTTTTTTGTAGAGGTTTTATAGTCTCAAATTAATATGACTAGGTATGAGGTGGGAATTGTCCTCCATCTGACTTTTAGAGTTGGGTTTTCTAATTCCAACAAAGTCATGCTTCGTTTATAGTTGGAAGAGTTTTTTACTTGGTCGGATAGCTTGGGTTGGGCTCCTCGGACACTGAGCTTTCTCGCCCATGAACTTGCTCTCTGCACTCTGATATCTTATGTGCTGGGAGCAGGCCGGGAGCACCTGCTAGGTGGTGCTTTGGTGGGTGAGTTACTGTTGGTGAGCTTAGTATGTAATGGAACTGAGTGTCCTTGGCCCTGAGCCATCTTGGGGTTTGAGTCCACAGTGACTGCTGTGTTGGGCTATTTCAGTGACAATTCCCTTGGTGACTTGGCAACACTGGATACCCTTTTTAGCGTTGGTCTTTTATTTATATGTTGTTGTTAGGTGCCATTGGGTCGAGTACGACTCATAACAACCCTGTGAACCAAAGATCTGAACCTTGTTCTTATCCTGCACCATTCTCACACTTTCTGACACACAAGAGCCCATTGTAGCAGTCACCAGGTTATTCCACCTGTTTGAGGGTCTTTCTTGCCTTCGCCGACCCTCTACCCTCCCAGCATCATGTCCTTCTCCAATGAAAAGCACTCCTCAGCAACATGCCCAAAGTATAGGAAGTGAAGCCTCATCATTCTTGCCTCCAAAGAGCACTCCGGCTGCACCCTCTCTAAGACATAGCCATTTGTTCTCCTGGCCGTCCATGGGATGTTCAGTGCTCTTCTCCAACACCACAGCTCAAACGTGTCATCCTTATTCATTGTCCAGTTCTCAGATGTGTAGCAAGCAATTGGGATGACTATAGCCTGAATCAGACGTGCCTTAGTCCTCAGACTGACATAATTATTCCTCAATAATTTGGAGAGGTCCCTAAGAGCAGATTTCTCCAGTGCGATATATCTCCTTTTTTCCTGACTGCTGTTACCAAGGGTATTAATTGTGAATCCAGCCAAGATGAAGATGCTGACAGGTTCAGTCTTCTCTGTATCCATCATGATGCTGCCTATCGGTCCAGTGGTAAGAATTTTTGTTTTCCTGACATTGTGGTGCAATCCATACTGATAGCTGCATTCCTTGACCTGCAGCAAATACTTCAGGTCCTCCTCACTTTCAGCCAGCAAGGTTGTGTCATCTGTATACTGCAGGTTATTGATGAGTCTCCTTGTAATCCTGATGTCACATTCATCTTCTTAAGAGTCATAATTTATATGTTACAGCCCCAAAAGATATATATCTTTATAATTTAATACGTTACAAACCAAAAATTCCACACCCTCTGGCATCATGGGAATTCTGATTCATAGAAACCCTGTCTGAGAGTCTTGAGGCAAAATCTTTCTATGTGGAGACTTCACCATAGCTCCTCCCTGGATTTAAACCACCAACCAGTTCAGCAGATAGCAACCAGTGCTTCTTTCCATAGGATACAGGAAGCTTTTTTTCAGAGTAGGTATTTTTTCATTGTGTTTATTGCTGATATATTCAGTTTGTTTCTGAAACTAGTAACTTTACCATGTGCTTTGGTTCTCTAGGGCTGACATAATGGAATACCACAAGTGGGTGACCGAACAGAAATGTATTGTCTCACAGTCTGGAGGCTAAAGTCCATATCATTGTCTATCCCTCCTTCCGTGGGTTGCTCTGAGTTTCTGATGATTGCTAGGAATCCTAGGCGTTTCTTAGCTGCTTGTGAACACATCTGCCCATGTGAGTGTTTCTCTGTGTCTTTGGAGCCTTTTGTAAGAAAATGTTCATGGAGCTCAGGGTCAGAGTCCACTCATGAGCCGAACAAAGGAGAACTTAGTCACAGTACAGAAGTTAGGACTCCAATATGTATTTTTTTAAATTTTTATTTTATTATTTGTGTGTGTGCGTGTACTGTCAAATCAGATCTGACTGGTACAGGAGGAGATTGTCCCTCCTTTCCCAGCAGAGCATCTGGTGGATTCGAACTGTGCTCCTCTGGGATTGCAGTGCAGCTTCTTGCCACTAGGCCACCAGAGCTCCCCTCAATATGTATTTTTGAGGAGACAAAATGTAATGCATAATCATACATTTTCTTTAAAAAGTGTATGTGCTTTGTTCTTGAAAAGATAAGCAGCAAAGGACACTCTGATTCAGCAGTCCTGCATGTGTGAAAATGTGCCGTGGGGCACCTGACTTCCAGCCTCGCAGGAGTGGGGAGTGTGGATGGACAGCCTTGGTCCCAGTGAACCCAGCTCGGACTTGTCTCCTCTCTCCAGCCTTTCTTCTGACACAAGCCCTCCCACAGCCTCCTGCTTCTCTGATGGGTTTGGTAATTCACTGAAATGGGCACACAACACTCACAGCATGCTCACAATTTTGCGATTTATTGGGGAAGTAACATTGCAATTCAGAACCCAAAATGAATTATGATACAGTTGTTTAAAGCTTACTCTTGAGATGATAACATGAAGGAGCTTAACAGAGATGTCTGAGGGCAGCTCCAGAAGGCAGAGTATTTAATGAAATGTACAAAGGTCTGGAATTAGAAAACCAAAAGGGACAAAATAAATCTGGCGTTTCTCATACTAAAAGGACTGAAGAAAAAAAAATTCAAAGCTTGAGTTGCAATATTGAAAAGGTCTGTGGGCTAAATGACAAGAAATACAGCCAGAATATTCCTCAGAAGCCTGGAGGCTGCCTTCATCTCACGTACAGTGGGCACATTTTCAGGAGGGCCTAGTCCCCAGGGAAGGACATCACACTTGGTCAAGTAAAGGATCAACAAAAAAAAGAGCCTCACAGTGGGGTGGACCGACAGTGGCTGCAGCGCTGGGCTCCAGCAGCAGTCATTGTGAGGATGGCGCAGGACCATGTCGTGTTTGTGCTCTTGTCCGTAGAGTCGCTATCAGCTAGAGCAAATGTAATAGCGTCTAATGAACGTGACTACAATTGAGCGAGGTACTGAACTATGCAGGAAGCATCAAAGGGAAGAGGGACAGAAGATGCAGTGTCACTGAACCGAAAGAATTGCTTGCTGTCCAACCACTTTAGGAAGTAGCATATGATTAAGAACTGACGGTGCTGAAGGATGAAGTCCAAGCTGCACTGGAGGCATTAGTGAAAACACGGCTCTCGGAACGGGTGGAATGGCAACTGAGATGTCTCAACAAACAGATGCCTATTGGAAACATTCACTCACCAATGGCCACTTGGATGATAGCTCCTTACCTGCAGACTGGGAGGGATCACGCTTATCGAGTCTGTGTCTACACGGCTCATCCCTGGAGGGGAAATCCCTCAAAGCATATATATATA